>NW_027480361.1:0-17041 GCF_051014685.1 Ptiloglossa arizonensis
TATGGGAGTTTGAAGTTAAGGAATGGTTCAGAAACCATCAAAATTTTCGCAAGTCTGATACTCGAAACCAATAACTGAAATGGCCTAGGGGAAAAGTACACACACCATTGTAATCGGGCGAGTTTCTACTTTCAGATGCAACAGGAATTTCTCAAGTTCGTCAATCCGTTCGCGAGATATGGGAGTTTGAAGTTAAGGAATAGTTGAGAAACCATCAAAGTTTTCGCTGGGCTGATACGCGAAACCTATAACTGGAATGGCCTAGGGGAAAAATACACATACCGTTGTAATCGGGCGACTTTCTACTTTCGGATGCAACAGGAATATCTGGAGTTCGTCAATCCGTTCGCGAGATATGGGAGTTTGAAGTTAAGGAATGGTTGAGAAACCATCAAAATTTTCGCTGGCCTGATACTCGAAACCTATAACTGGAATGGCCTAGGGGAAAAGCACACACACCATTGTAATCGGGCGAGTTTCTACTTTCAGATGCAACAGGTATTTCTGGAGTTGATCAATCCGTTCGCGAGATATGGGAGTTTGAAGTTGAGGAATGGTTGAGAAACCATCAAAATTTTCGCTGGTCTGATACTCGAAACATATAACTGGAATGGCCTAGGGGAAGAGCACACAAACCATTATAATCGGGCGAGTTTCTACTTTCAGATGCAACAGGAATTTCTCGAGTTCGTCAATCCGTTCGCGTGATATGGGTGTTTGAAGTTAAGGAATGGTTCAGAAACCATCAAAATTTTCGCAAGTCTGATACTCGAAACCAATAACTGAAATGGCTTAAGGGTAAAGTACACACACCATTGTAATCGGGCGAGTTTCTACTTTCAGATGCAACAGGATTTTCTCGAGTTCGTCAATCCGTTCGCGAGATATGGGAGTTTGAAGTTAAGGAATAATTGAGAAACCATCAAAGTTTTCGCAAGTCTGATACTCGAAACCAATAACTACTATTGCCTAGGGCCAAAATACAAATACCGTTGTAATCGGGCGACTTTCTGCTTTCAGATGCAACAGGAATTTCTCGAGTTCGTCAATCCGTTCGCGAGATATGGGAGTCTGAAGTTAAGGAATGCTTGTGAAACCATCAAAATTTTCGCAAGTCTGATACACGAAACCAATAACTGGAATGGCTTAAGGGAAAAGTACACATACTATTGTAATCGGGCGAGTTTCTACTTTCAGATGCAACAGGAATTTCTCGAGTTCGTCAATCCGTTCGCGAGATATGGGAGTTTGAAGTTAAGGAATGGTTCAGAACCATCAAAATTTTCGCAAGTCTGATACTCGAAACCAATAACTGAAATGGCCTAGTGGAAAAGTACACACACCATTGTAATCGGGCGAGTTTCTACTTTCAGATGCAACAGGAATATCTCGAGTTCGTTAATCCGTTCGCGAGATATGGGAGTTTGAAGTTAAGGAATAGTTGAGAAACCATCAAAATTTTCGCTGGGCTGATACGCGAAACCTATAACTGGAATGGCCTAGAGGAAAAATACACATACCGTTGTAATCGGGCGACTTTCTACTTTCAGATGCAACAGGAAATTCTCGAGTTCATCAATCCGTTCGCGAGATATGGGTGTTTGAAGTTAAGGAATGGTTGAGAAACCATCAAGATGTTCGCAAGTCTGATACTCGAAACCAATAACTGGAATGGCCTAGGGGAAAAGTACTCACACCATTGTAATCGGGCGAGTTTCTACTTTCAGATGCAACACGAATATATCGAGTTCGTCTATCCGTTCGCGAGATATGGGAGTTAGAAGTTAAGGAATGTTTGAGAAACCATCAAAATGTTCGCAAGTCTGATACCCGAAACTTATAACTGGAATGGCCTAGGGGTAAAGTACACACACCATTGCAATCGGGCGAGTTTCTACTTTCAGATGCAACAGTAATATCTCGAGTTCGTCAATCCGTTCGCGAGATATGGGAGTTTGAAGTTGAGGAATGGTTGAGAAACCATCAAAATTTTCGCTGGTCTGATACTCGAAACATATAACTGGAATGGCCTAGGGGAAGAGCACACAAACCATTATAATCGGGCGAGTTTCTACTTTCAGATGCGACAGGAATTTCTCGTGTTCGTCAATCCGATCGCGTGATATGGGAATTTGAAGTTATGGAATGGTTGAGAAACCATCAAAATTTTCGCAAGTCTGATACTCGAAACCAATAACTGGAATGGCCTAAGGGAAAAGTACACACACCACTGTAATCGGGCGAGTTTCTACTTTCAGATGCAACAGGAATTTCTCGAGTTCGTCAATCCGTTCGCGTGATATGGGTGTTTGAAGTTAAGGAATGGTTCAGAAACCATCAAAATTTTCGCAAGTCTGATACTCGAAACCAATAACTGAAATGGCCTAGGGGAAAAGTACACACACCATTGTAATCGGGCGAGTTTCTACTTTCAGATGCAACAGGAATATCTCGAGTTCGTCAATCCGTTTGCGAGATATGGGAGTTTGAAGTTAAGGAATAGTTGAGAAACCATCAAAATTTTCGCAAGTCTGATACTCGAAACCAATAACTACTATTGCCTAGGGCCAAAATACAAATACCGTTGTAATCGGGCGACTTTCTGCTTTCAGATGCAACAGGAATTTCTCGAGTTCGTCAATCCGTTCGCGAGATATGGGAGTCTGAAGTTAAGGAATGGTTGTGAAACCATCAAAATTTTCGCAAGTCTGATACACGAAACCAATAACTGGAATGGCTTAAGGGAAAAGTACACACACCATTGTAATCGGGCGAGTTTCTACTTTCAGATGCAACAGGAATTTCTCGAGTTCGTCAATCCGTTCGCGAGATATGGGAGTTTGAAGTTAAGGAATGGTTGAGAATCCATCAAAGTTTTCGCAAGTCT
Source organism: Ptiloglossa arizonensis (assembly GCF_051014685.1). Lineage (NCBI taxonomy): Eukaryota > Metazoa > Arthropoda > Insecta > Hymenoptera > Colletidae > Ptiloglossa > Ptiloglossa arizonensis. Next base: position 2,888 of record NW_027480361.1, read on the forward strand.
TATACTCGAAACCAATAACTACTATGGCCTAGGGCAAAAATGCACAAACCGTTGTAATCGGGCGAGTTTCTGCTTTCAGATGCAACAGGAATTTCTCGTGTTCGTCAATCCGTTCGCGTGATATGGGAATTTGAAATTATGGAATGGTTGAGAAACCATCAAAATTTTCGCAAGTCTGATACTAGAAACCAATAACTGGAATGGCCTAAGGGAAAAGTACACACACCACTGTAATCGGGCGAGTTTCTGCTTTCAGATGCAACAGGAATTTCTCGAGTTCGTCAATCCGTTCGCGAGATATGCGAGTTTGAAATTGAGGAATGGTTGAGAAACCATCAAAATTTTCGGAATCTGATACTCGAAACCAGTAACTATAATACTATGGCCTAGGGCAAAAATGCAGAAACCGTTGTAATCGGGCGAGTTTCTGCTTTCAGATGCAACAGGAATTTCTCGAGTTCGTCAATCCGTTCGCATATATGGGAGTTTGAAGTTATGGAATGGTTGAGAAACCATCAAAATTTTCGCAAGTCTGATACGCGAAACCAATAACTGGACTGCCCTGGGGAAAAGTACACACACCATTGTAATCGGGCGAGTTTCTGCCTTCAGATGCAATAGGAATTTCTCGTTTTCGTCAATCGTTCGCGAGATATGGAGTTTGAAGTTAAGGAATGGTTGAGAAACAATCAAAAATTCGCAAGTCTGATACTCGAAACCAATAACTGGAATAGCCTAGGGGAAAAGTACACCCACCATTGTAATCGGGCGAGTTTCTACTTTCAGATGCAACAGGAATATCTCGAGTTCGTTAATCCGTTCGCGAGATATGGGAGTTTGGAGTTAAGAGACGGTTGAGAAACCATCAAAATTTTAGCAATTCTGATGCTAGAAACGAATAACTGGAATGGCCTAGGGGAAAATAACACATACCGTTGCAATCGGGCGAGTTCTACTTCAGATGCACAGGAATTTCTCGAGTTCGTCAATCCGTTCGCGAGATGTGGGAGTTAGAATTTAAGGAATGGTTGAGAAAACATCAAATTTTCGCAAGTCTGATACTCGAAACCAATAACTGGAATAGCCTAGGGGAAAAGTACACACACCATTGTAATCGGGCGAGTTTCTGCTTTCAGATGCAGCAGGAATTTCTCGAGTTCGTCAATCCGTTCGAGAGATATGGGAGTGTCAAGTTAAGGAATGGTTGAGAAACCATCAAAGTTTTCGCAAGTCTGATACTCGAAACCAATAACTACTATGGCCTAGGGGAAAAGTACACACACCATTGTAATCGGGCGAGTTTCTACTTTCAGATGCAACCGGAAGTTCTCGAGTTCGTCAATCCGTTCGCGAGATATGGGAGTTTGAAGTTAAGGAGTGGTTGAGAAACCATCAAAATTTTCGCAAGTCTGATATTCGAGACCAATGACTACTATGGCCTAGGGCAAAAATACACATACCACTGTAATCGGGCGAGTTTCTGCTTTCAGATGCAATTGGAAATTCTCGAGTTCGTCAATCAGTTCGAGAGATATGGGAGTTTGAAGTTAAGGAATGGTTGAGAAGCCATCAAAATTTTCGCAAGTCTGACACTCGAAACCAATAACTACTATGGCCTAGGGCAAAAATACACATACCATTGTAATCGGGCGAGTTTCTGCTTTCAGATGCAACAGGAACTTCTCGAGTTCGCCAATCCGTTCGCGAGATATGGGAGTTTGAATTTAAGGAATGGTTGAGAAACCATCAAAATTTTCGCAAGTCTGATACTACAAACCAATAACTGCTATTGCCTAGGGCAAGAATACACAAACCGTTGTAATCGGGCGAGCTTCTGCCTTCAAATGCAACAGGAATTTCTCGAGTTCGTCAATCCGTTCACGAGATATGGGAGTTTGGAGTTGAGAGACGGTTGAGAAACCATCAAAATTTTCGCAATTCTGATGCTAGAAACGAATAACTGGAATGGTCTAGGGGAAAAGCACACACACCGTTGTAATCGGGCGAGTTTCAACTCTCAGGTGCAACAGGAATTACTCCAGTTCGTCAATCCGTTCGCGAGATGTGGGAGTTTGAAGTTAAGGAATGGTCGAGAAAGCATCAAAATCTTCGCAAGTCTGATACTCGAAACCAATAACTACAAAGACCCAGGGGAAAAATACACATACGGTTGTAATCGGGCGAGTTTCCACTTTCAGATGCAACAGGAATTCCTCGAGTTCGTCAATCCGTTCGCGAGATATGGGAGTTTGGAGTTAAGAGACCCTTGAGAAACCAACAAAATTTTCGCAATTCTGATGCTAGAAACGAATAACTGGAATGGCCTAGTGGAAAAGAACACATACCGTTGCAATCGAGCGAGTTTCTACTTTTATATGCAACAGGAATTTCTCGAGTTCGTCAATCCGTTCGCGAGATACGTGAGTTTGGAGTTAAGAGACGGTTGAGAAACCATCAAAATTTTCGCAACTCTGATGCTAGAAACGAATAACTGTAATGTCATAGGGAAAAAGGACACATACCGTTGCAATCGGGCGAGTTTCTACTTTCAGATGCAACAGGAATTTTTCGGATTCATCAATCCGCTCGCGAGATATGGGAGTTTGAAGTTAAGGTACGGTTGAGAAACCATCAAAATTTTCGCTGGCCTGATACACGAAACCTATAACTGGAATGGCCTGGGGGAAAAGCACACACACCATTGTAATCGGGCGAGTTTCTACTTTCAGATGCAACAGGTATTTCTGGAGTTGATCAATCCGTTCGCAGGATATGGGAGTTTGAAGTTAAGGAATGGTTTAGAAACCATCAAAATTTTCGCAAGTCTGATACTCGAAACCAATAACTGAAATGGCCTAGGGGAAAAGTACACACACCATTGTAATCGGGCGAGTTTCTACTTTCAGATGCAACAGGAATATCTCGAGTTCGTCAATCCGTTCGCGAGATATGCGAGTTTGAAGTTAAGGAATGGTTGAGAAACCATCAAAATTTTCGCTGGCCTGATACTCGAAACCTATAACTGGAATGGCCTAGGGGAAAAGCACACACACCATTGTAATCGGGCGAGTTTCTACTTTCAGATGCAACAGGTATTTCTGGAGTTGATCAATCCGTTCGCGAGATATGGGAGTTTGAAGTTAAGGAATGGTTCAGAAACCATCCAAATTTTCCCAAGTCTGATACTCGAAACCTATAACTGGAATGGCCTAGGGGAAAAGCACACAAACCATTATAATCGGGCGAGTTTCTACTTTCAGATGCAACAGGAATTTCTCGAGTTCGTCAATCCGTTCACGAGATATGGGAGTTTGGAGTTGAGAGACGGTTGAGAAACCATCAAAATTTTCGCAATTCTGATGCTAGAAACGAATAACTGGAATGGTCTAGGGGAAAAGCACACACACCGTTGTAATCGGGCGAGTTTCAACTCTCAGGTGCAACAGGAATTACTCCAGTTCGTCAATCCGTTCGCGAGATGTGGGAGTTTGAAGTTAAGGAACGGTCGAGAAAGCATCAAAATCTTCGCAAGTCTGATACCCGAAACCAATAACTACAAAGACCCAGGGGAAAAATACACATACCGTTGTAATCGGGCGAGTTTCTACTTTCAGATGCAACAGGAATTCCTCGAGTTCGTCAATCCGTTCGCGAGATATGGGAGTTTGGAGTTAAGAGACCCTTGAGAAACCAACAAAATTTTCGCAATTCTGATGCTAGAAACGAATAACTGGAATGGCCTAGGGGAAAAGAACACATACCGTTGCAATCGAGCGAGTTTCTACTTTCATATGCAACAGGAATTTCTCGAGTTCGTCAATCCGTTCGCGAGATACGGGAGTTTGGAGTTAAGAGACGGTTGAGAAACCATCAAAATTTTCGCAACTCTGATGCTAGAAACGAATAACTGTAATGTCATAGGGAAAAGAACACATACGGTTGCAATCGGGCGAGTTTCTACTTTCAGATGCAACAGGAATTTTTCGGATTCATCAATCCGCTCGCGAGATATGGGAGTTTGAAGTTAAGGTACGGTTGAGAAACCATCAAAATTTTCGCTGGCCTGATACTCGAAACCTATAACAGGAATGGCCTAGGGGAAAAGCACACACACCATTGTAATCGGGCGAGTTTCTACTTTCAGATGCAACAGGAATATCTCGAGTTCGTTAATCCGTTCGCGAGATATGGGAGTTTGAAGTTAAGGAATAGTTGAGAAACCATCAAAGTTTTCGCTGGGCTGATACGCGAAACCTATAACTGGAATGGCCTAGGGGAAAAATACACATACCGTTGTAATCGGGCGACTTTCTACTTTCAGATGCAACAGCAATATCTGGAGTTCGTCAATCCGTTCGCGAGATATGGGAGTTTGAAGTTAAGGAATGGTTGAAAAACCATCAAAATTTTCGCTGGCCTGATACCTGAAACCTATAACTGGAATGGCCTAGGGGAAAAGCACACACACCATTGTAATCGGGCGAGTTTCTACTTTCAGATGCAACAGGAATTTCTCGAGTTCGTCAATCCGTTCGCGAGATATGGGAGTTTGAAGTTAAGGAATAATTGAGAAACCATCAAAATTTTCGCAAGTCTGTTAATCGAAACCAATAACTACTATTGACCAGGGCAAAAATACACATACCGTTGTAATCGGGCGACTTTCTACTTTCAGATGCAACAGGAATATCTCGAGTTCGTCAATCCGTTCGCGAGATATGGGAGTTTGAAGTTAAGGAATGGTTGAGAAACCCTCAAAATTTTCGCTGGTCTTAAACTCGAAACCTATAACTGGAATGGCCTAGGGGAAAAGCACACAAATCATTATAATCGGGCGAGTTTCTACTTTCAGATGCAACAGGAATTTCTCGACTTCGTCAATCCGTTCGCGAGATATGGGAGTTTGAAGTTAAGGAATGGTTGAGAAACCATCTATACTTTCGTAAGTCTGATACTAGAAACCAATAACTACTATTGCCTAGGGCAAAAATACACATACCGTTGTAATCGTTCGACTTTCTGCTTTCAGATGCAACAGGAATTTCTCGAGCTCGTCAATCCGTTCGCGAGATATGGGAGTCTGAAGATAAGGAATGGTTGTGAAACCATCAAAATTTTCGCAAGTCTGATACTCGAAACCAATAACTGGAATGGCCTAGGGGAAAAGTACGCACACCATTATGATCGGGCGAGTTTCTACTTTCAGACGCAACAGGAATTTCTCGAGTTCGTCTATCCGTTCGCGAGATATGGGAGTTAGAAGTTAAGGAATGTTTGAGAAACCATCAAAATGTTCGCAAGTCTGATACTCGAAACCAATAACTGGAATGGCCTAGGGGTAAAGTACACACACCATTGTAATCGGGCGAGTTTCTACTTTCAGATGCAACAGGAATATCTCGAGTTCGTCAATCCGTTCGCGAGATATGGGAGTTTGAAGTTGAGGAATGGTTGAGAAACCATCAAAATTTTCGCTGGTCAGATACTCGAAACATATAACTGGAATGGCCTAGGGGAAGAGCACACAAACCATTATAATCGGGCGAGTTTCTACTTTCAGATGCAACAGGAATTTCTAGAGTTCGTCAATCCGTTCGCGAGATATGGGAGTTTGAAGTTAAGGAATGGTTGAGAAACAATCAAAAATTTCGCAAGTCTGATACACGAAACCAATAACTGGAATGGGCTAAGGGAAAAGTACACACACCATTGTAATCGGGCGAGTTTCTACTTTCAGATGCAACAGGAATTTCTCGAGTTCGTCAATCCGTTCGCGAGATATGGGAGTTTGAAGTTAAGGAATGGTTGAGAAGCCATCAAAGTTTTCGCAAGTCTGATACTCGAAAGCAATAACGACAATGGCCTAGGGGAAAAATACAAATACCGTTGTAATCGGGCGAGTTTCTGCTTTTAGATGCAACAGGAATTTCTCAAGTTCGTCAATCCGTTCGCGAGATATGCGAGTTTGGAATTGAGGAATGGTAGAGAAACCATCAATATTTTCGCAAGTCTTATACTCGAAACCAATAACTACTATGGCCTAGGGCAAAAATGCACAAACCGTTGTAATCGGGCGAGTTTCTGCTTTCAGATGCAACAGGAATTTCTCGAGTTCGTCAATCCGTTCGCGAGATATGGGAGTTTGCAGTTAAGGAATGGTTGAGAAACCATCAAAATTTTCGCATGTCTTATACTCGAAACCAATAACTACTGTGGCCTAGGGCAAAAATGCACATACCATTGTAATCGGGCGAGTTTCTGCTTTCAGATGCAACAGGAATTTCTCGAGTTCGTCAATCCGTTCGCGATATATGGGAGTTTGAATTTATGGAATGTTTGAGAAACCATCAAAATTTTCGCAAGTCTGATACTAGAAACCAATAACTACTATGGCCTCGGGCAAAAATACACATCCCGTTGTAATCGGGCTAGTTTCTGCTTTCAGATGCAAGAGGAATTTCTCGAGTTCGTCAATCCGTTCTCATATATGGGAGTTTGAAGTTATGGAATGGTTGAGAAACCATCCAAATTTTCGCAAGTCTGATACTCGAAACCAATAACTACTATGGCCTGGGGCAAAAATACACATACCGTTGTAAACGGGCGAGTGTCTGCTTTCAGATGCAACAGGAATTTCTCGAGTTCGTCAATCCGTTCGCGAGATATGGGAGTTTGAAGTCATGGAACTGTTGTGAAACCACCAAAACTTTCGCTGCTCTTATACTCGAAACCGATAACTGGAATGGCCTAGGGGAAGAATACACATACCGTTGTAATCGGGCGAGTTTCTACATTCAGTTGCAACAGGAATTTCTCCAGTTCGTCAATCCGTTCGCGAGGTATGGGAGTTTGAAGTTAAGGAATGGTTGAGAAACCATCAAAATTTTCGCAAGTCTTATACTCGAAACCAATAACTAGTATGGTCTACAGCAAAACTACACATACCGTTGTAATCGGGAGAGTTTCAACTTTCAGATGCAACAGGAATTTCTCGAGTTCGTCAATCCGTTCTCATATATGGGAGTTTGAAGTTATGGAATGGTTGAGAAACCATCCAAATTTTCGCAAGTCTGATACTCGAAACCAATAACTACTATGGCCTAGGGCAAAAATACACATACCGTTGTAAACGGGCGAGTGTCTGCTTTCAGATGCAACAGGAATTTCTCGAGTTCGTCAATCCGTTCGCGAGATATGGGAGTTTGATGTCATGGAACTGTTGTGAAACCACCAAAACTTTCGCTGCTCTTATACTCGAAACCGATAACTGGAATGGCCTAGGGGAAGAATACACATACCGTTGTAATCGGGCGAGTTTCTACTTTCAGTTGCAACAGGAATTTCTCCAGTTCGTCAATCCGTTCGCGAGGTATGGGAGTTTGAAGATAAGGAATGGTTGAGAAACCATCAAAATTTTAGGAATCTGATACTCCAAACCATTAACTACTATGGCCTAGGGCAAAAATACACATACCGTTGTAATCGGGCGATCTTCTACCTTCAGATGCAACAGGAATTTCTCGAGTTCGTCAATCCGTTCGCGAGATATGGGAGTTTGAAGTTAAGGAATGGTTGAGAAACCATCAAAATTTTCGCAAGTCAAATACTCGAAACCAATAACTGGAATGGCCTAGGGGAAAAGTACACACACCATTGTAATCGGGCAAGTTTCTACTTTCAGATGCAACAGGAATTTCTCGAGTTCGTCAATCCGTTCGCGAGATATGGGAGTTTGAAGTTAAGGTATGGTTGAGAAACCATCAAAGTTTTCGCAAGTCTGATACTCGAAACCAATAACTACTATGGTCTAGAGCAAAAATACACATACCGTTGTAATCGGGCGAGTTTCAACTTTCAGATGCACTAGGAATTTCTCGAGCTCGTCAATCCGTTCGCGAGGTATGGGAGCTTGAATTTAAGGAATGGTTGAGAAACCATCAAAATTTTCGCAAGTCTGATACTCGAAACCAATAACTACAAAGGCCTAGGCGAGAAATACACATATCTTTGTAATCGGGCGAGTTTCTACTTGCAGATGCAACAGGAATTGCTCGAGTTCGTCAATCCGTTCGCGAGATATGGGAGTTTGAAGTGGCGGAATGGTTGAGAAACCATCAAAATTTGGCAAGTCTGATACTCGAAACCAATAACTACAATGGCCTAGGGGAAAAATACACATACCGTTGTAATCGGGCGAGTTTCTACTTTCAGATGCGACAGAAATTTTTCGGATGCGTCAATCCGTTCGCGAGATATGGGAGATTGAATTTATGGAATGGTTGACAAACAATCAAAATTTTCGCAAGTCTGATACTAGAAACCAAAAACTGGAATGGTCTCGGGGAAAAGTAGACACACCATTGTAATCGGGCGAGTTTCTAGTTTCAGATGCAACAGGAATTTCTCGATTTCCTCAGTCCGTTGGCGAGATATAGGAGTTTGAAGTGAAGTAATGGTTGAGAAACCATCATAGTTTCGCAAGTCTGATACTCGAAACCAATAATTACAATTGCCTAGGGGAAAAATACATATACCGTTGTATTCGGGAGTGTTTCTACTTTCAGATGCAACAGAAATTTTTCGGATTCGTCAATCCTTCCGGGAAGTATCGGAGTTTGGAATTAAGAGATGGTTCAGAAACCATCAAAATTTTCGCAATTATGATGCTAGAAACGAATAACTGTAATGGCCTAGGGTAAAGTACACATACCATTGTAATCGGGCAAGTCTCTACTTTCAGAAGCAACAGGAATTTCTCGAGTTCGTCAATCCGTTCGCGAGATATGGGAGTTTGAAGTTAAGGAATGGTTGAGAAACCATCAAAATTTGGCAAGTCTGATACTCGAGACCAATAACTACAATGGCCTAGGGGAAAAATACACATACCATTGTAATCGGGCGAGTTTCTACATTCAGATGCGACAGAAATTTTTCGGATGCGTCAATCCGTTCGAGAGATATGGGAGATTGAATTGATGGAATGGTTGACAAACAATCAAAATTTCGCAAGTCTGATACTAAAAACCAATAAATGGAATGGCCTCGGGGAAAAGTAGACACACCATTGTAATCGGGCGAGTTTCTAGTTTCAGATGCAACAGGAATTTCTCGATTTCCTCAGTCCGTTCGCGAGATATAGGAGTTTGAAGTGAAGTAATGGTAGAGAAACCATCATTGTTTCGCAAGTCTGATACTCGAAACCAATAACTACAATTGCCTAGGGGAAAAATACACATACCGTTGTAATCGGCAGAGTTTCTACTTTCAGATGCAACAGAAATTTCTCGATTTCCTCAGTCCGTTCGCGAGATATAGGAGTTTGGAGTTCAGAATGGTTGAGAAACCATCAAAACTTTCGCAAGTCTGATACTCGAAACCAATAACTGGAATGGCCTAGGGGAAAAGTACACACACCATTGTAATCGGGCGGGTTTCTGCTTTTAGATGCAACAGGCATTTCTCGAGTTCGTCAATCCGTTCGCGAGATATGTGAGTTTGAAGTTAAGGAATAGTTGAGAAACCTTCAAAATTTTCGCAAAACTGATACTCGAAACAAATAAGTACAATGGCCTAGCGGAAAAATACACATACCGTTGCAATCGGGAGAGTTTCTACTTTCAGATGCAACAGAAATTTTTCGGATTCGTCAATCCGTTCGCGAGATATGGGAGTTCGAAGTTAATGAATGGTTGAGAAACCATCAAAATTTTCGCAAGTCTGATACTCGAAACCAATAACTACTAAGGCCTAGGGCAAAAATACACATACCGCTGTAATCGGGGAGTTTCTGCTTTTAGATGCAACAGGCATTTCTCGAGTTCGTCAATCCGTTCGCGAGATGTGGGAGTTTGAAGTTAAGGAATGGTTGAGAAACCATTAAAATTTTCGCAATTCTGAAGCTAGAAACGAATAACAGGAATGGCCGAGGGGAGAAGTACACATAGCAATGTAATCGGGCGAGTTTCTACTTTCAGATACAACAGGAATTCCTCGAGTACGTCAATCCGTTCGCGAGATATGGGAGTTTGAAGTTAAGGAATGGTTGAGAAACCATCAAAATTTCGCTAGTCTGATTCTCGAAAACAATAACTGGAATGGCCTCGGGGAAAAGTACACACACCATTGTAATCGGGCGAGTTTCTACTTTCAGATGCAACAGGAATTTCTCCAGTTCGTCAATCCGTTCGCGAGATACGGGAGTTTGAAGTTAAGGAATGTTTGGGAAACCATCAAAATTTTTGCAAGTCGGATACAAGAAACCAATAACTACAATGGACTAGGGGAAAAATGCACATATCGTTCTAATCGGGAGAGTTTCTACTTTCAGATGCAACAGGAATTTCTCGAGTTCGTCAGTCCGTTCTCGAGATATTGGAGTTTGAAGTTAAGAGATGGTTGAAAAACCATCAAAATTTTCGCAATTCTGATGCTAGAATCCAATAACTGGAATGGCCGAGGCGAGAAGTACACACACCATTGTAATCGGTCGAGTTTCTACTTTCAGATGCAACAGGAATTTCTCGAGTTCGTCTATCCGTTCGCGAGATATGGGAGTCCGAAGTTAAGGAATGGTTGAGAAACCATCAAAATTTTCTCAAGTCTGATACTCGAAACCAATAACTACTAAGGCCTAGGGGAAAAATACACATGCCGTTGTAATCGGCAGAGTTTCTACTTTCAGATGCAACAGAAATTTCTCGATTTCCTCAGTCCGTTCGCGAGATATAGGAGTTTGGAGTTCAGAATGGTTGAGAAACCATCAAAATTTTCGCAAGTCTGATACTCGAAACCAATAACTGGAATGGCCTAGGGGAAAAGTACACACACCATTGTAATCGGGCGGGTTCCTGCTTTTAGATGCAACAGGCATTTCTCGAGTTCGTCAATCCGTTCGCGAGATATGTGAGTTTGAAGTTAAGGAATAGTTGAGAAACCATCAAAATTTTCGCAAGTCTGATACTCGAAACAAATAACTACAATGGCCTAGCGGAAAAATACACATACCGTTGCAATCGGAAGAGTTTCTACTTTCAGATGCAACAGAAATTTTTCGGATTCGTCAATCCGTTCGCGAGATATGGGAGTTCGAAGTTAATGAATGGTTGAGAAACCATCAAAATTTTCGCAAGTCTGATACTCGAAACCAATAACTACTAAGGCCTAGGGCAAAAATACACATACCGCTGTAATCGGGCGAGTTTCTGCTTTTAGATGCAACAGGCATTTCTCGAGTTCGTCAATCCGTTCGCGAGATGTGGGAGTTTGAAGTTAAGGAATGGTTGAGAAACCATTAAAATTTTCGCAATTCTGAAGCTAGAAACGAATAACAGGAATGGCCGAGGGGAGAAGTACACATAGCAATGTAATCGGGCGAGTTTCTGCTTTCAGATACAACAGGAATTCCTCGAGTACGTCAATCCGTTCCCGAGATATGGGAGTTTCAAGTTAAGGAATGGTTGAGAAACCATCAAAATTTTGCTAGTCTGATTCTCGAAACCAATAACTGGAATGGCCTCGGGGAAAAGTACACACACCATTGTAATCGGGCGAGTTTCTACTTTCAGATGCAACAGGAATTTCTCCAGTTCGTCAATCCGTTCGCGAGATACGGGAGTTTGAAGTTAAGGAATGTTTGAGAAACCATCAAAATTTTCGCAAGTCTGATACAAGAAACCAATAACTACTATGGCCTAGGACAACAATACACATACCGTTGTAATCGGGCGAGTTTCTGCTGTCAGATGCAACAGAAATCTCTCGAGTTCGTCAATCCGTTCGCGAGACATGGGAGTTTGAAGTTAAGGAATGGTTGAGAAACCATCAAAATTTTCGCAAGTCTGATACTCGAAACCAATAACTATAATGGCTCAGGGGAAAACTACACATACCATTGTAATCGGGCGAGTTTCAACTTTCAGATGCAACAGGAATTTCTGAAGTTCGTCAATCCGTTCGCGAGATATGGGAGAATATTTATAATTTCTATTATAAATCATTTGATCTATAGTTAAATTTGACACTAATACTCTAAATACATATTTAGTGAATTTTTTAATTTCTTTAGCCTCCAGAAGAATTTTATTTATACTATTTACTATATATAATAATTTACACAGAATTGGAAATAAATCTAATTATTTATTTATAATAATAATTTTTTTTTCACTTATCTTAAAAATTGGGACGTACTCTTTAAATGTTCGATTCATTTCTTTAATTTATTCATTAAATTGAATTAATCTATTCTTTATAATAACTTTAATAAAATTAGTCCCTATAATTATTATAGAACTCCTATTAAAATTTAATAATGAAATTTATTTTATTTGCCTAATTAATGTAATTATTGCCCCTATCATTTGCTTAAATAAAAAATCAATCAAAATAATTATAGGGTATTCATCTGTTATACAAACATCTATTATAGTTATGTTATTAATAATTAACAAAGATACATTTTTAACATATTTCATTTTATATTCAATAATTTCTTCAAATTTAATTTTTATATTTAAAATAATAAAGATTAATTCTTCTTCCTAATTTAATATATTAACCTCTAATAAAAGAAAAATTATTTTATACTCAATAATTATTATGTACACAAATTTCCCACGTATAGCTCTCTTTATACTGAAATGAATCGTCCTAGAAACATTAATAAATTCAAGAATAAAATTTATACTTTTAATAATTGTATATCTTTTTATAACATTAATTACATCATGAAATTATTTAAATATATCCTTCTTATATTTTTTCCCTTCAATTAAATAAAATATATATAATTAAATTAACCTTAATTTTCTAAACTATTATCTATTTATAACTTTTTTAATATTTATATTTATATTTATGATCTACTGGTTATATTAATTTTTAGCATAATTAATATATGTATTCAACAAATCACAAAAATTTTGGGATATTATATTTCATATCAGCTATATGATCTGGTATAATTGGTTCTTCTTTAAGGATACTAATTCGAATAGAATTAAATAAGCCAGGAACTTGAATTAATATCGACCAAATTTATAACTCAATTGTAACATCACATGCCATTGTAATAATTTTTTTTATAGTTTTACCATTTATAATCGGAGGATTCGGAAACTGAATAATTCCCTTAATAATTGGATCCCCTGATACAGCATTTCCCCGAATAAATAATATAAGATTGTGACTAATCACCCCTTCATTATTACTTTTAATTCTTACAACACTATTATTCCCAGGCTCGGGAACTGGATGAACAATCTACCCTCCTTTGTCATCAAATCTTTATCAACCATCTTCATCTATAGACTTAACAATTTTTTCTTTGCATATTGCAGGTATCTCTTCAATTATAGGATCAATTAATTTTATTGTTACAATTCTTAAAATAAAAAATAATGCTTTAAAATTCGATCAAATATCCTTACTTGCTTGGTCAGTATTAATTACTACAATTTTGCTTCTTCTCTCACTACCTGTATTAGCCGGAGCTATTACTATGTTATTAACAGACCGAAATTTAAATACTTCATTCTTTGATCCTACTGGGGGAGGGGACCCAATTTTATTTCAACATTTATTTTGATTTTTTGAGCATCCTGAAGTCTATATTTTAATTTTACCCGGGTTTGGATTAATCTCCCATATCGTTTTCAATGAAAGAGGGAAAAAGGAAACTTTTGGGAACCTAGGGATAGTTTATGCAATACTCGGAATTGGATTTCTAGGATTTATTGTGTGAGCACATCACATATTCACAGTAGGCTTAGATGTAGACACACGAGCTTATTTCACTTCGGCAACTATAATCATTGCAATTCCCACAGGAATCAAAGTATTTAGATGACTAGCTACGTACTACGGGTCAAAACTTATTATTAATCCTTCTATTATTTGATAATTTGGCTTTATTTTTTTATTTACAATAGGAGGATTAACAGGAATTATATTATCAAACTCATCTATTGATATTATACTACATGATACATACTATGTTGTCTCTCATTTCCACTATGTACTGTCAATAGGAGCAGTATTTTCTATTTGTAGAGGCTTGCAGCTGCGGTTTATGGCGGGACCGTGCTTCGAGTTTGTTAGAGAAATTGTCCACATGGCTACGGCACGGGCCTGTCACCGAAGGTCAGTTTATTTGTT
>NW_027480362.1:0-16167 GCF_051014685.1 Ptiloglossa arizonensis
AACGTAAAACGCATAACGTATAACGTATAACGTATAACGTAAAACGTATAACGTATAACGTATAACGTATAACGTATAACGTATAACGTATAACGTATAACGTATGACGTATAACGTATAACGTATAACGTATAACGTATAACGTATAACGTATAACGTATAACGTATATCGTATAACGTATAACGTATAACGTATAACATGTAACGTACAACGTATAACGTATACCGCATAACGTATAACTAACAACGTATAACGTATAACGCTTAACGTATAACGTATAGCGTATAACGTGTAACGTATAACGTATAACGTATAACGTATAACGCATAACGTATAACGTATAACGTATAACCTATGACGTATAACGTATAACGTATAACGTATAACGTATAACGTATAACGTATAACGTATAACGTATAACGTATAACGTATAACGTATAACGTATAACGTATAACGTATAACGTATAACGTATAACGTATAACGTATAACATGTAATGTATAACGTATAACGTATAATGTATAACGTATAAGGTATAACGTATAACGTATAACGTATAACGTATAACGTATAACGTATAACGTATAACGTATAACGTATAACGTATAACGTATAACGTATAACGTATAACGTATAACGTATAACGTATAACGTATAACGTATAACGTATAACGTATATCGTATATCGTAATACGTATAACGTATAACGTATAACGTATAACGTATAACGTATAACGTATAACGTATAACGTATAACGTATAACGTATAACGTATAACGTATAACGTATAACGTATAACGTATAACGTATAACGTATGACGTATAACGTATAACGTATAACGTATAACGTATAACGTATAACGTATGACGTATAACGTATAACGTATGACGTATAACGTATGACGTATAACGTATAACGTATAACGTATAACGTATAACGTATAACGCATAACGTATAACGTATAACATGTAATGTATAACGTATAACGTATAACGTATAACGTATAACGTATAACGTATAACCTATGACGTATAACGTGTAACGTATAACGTATAACGTATAACGTATAACGTATAACGTATAACGTATAACGTATAACGTATAACGTATAACGTATAACGTATAACGTATAACGTATAACGTATAACGTATAACGTATAACGTATAACGTATAACGTATAACGTATAATGAATAGCGTATAACGTATAACGTATAACGTACAACGTATAACGTATCACGTTTAACGTATTACGAATAACGTATAACGTATAACGTATAACGTATAACGTATAACGTATAACGTATAACGTATAACGTATAACGTATAACGTATAACGTATAACATATAACGAATAACGTAAAACGCATAACGTATAACGTATAACGTATAACGTATAACCTATAACGTATAACGTATAACGTATAACGTATAACGTATAACGTATAACGTATAACGTATAACGTATAACGTATGACGTATAACGTATAACCTATAACGTATAACGTATAACGTATAACCTATGACGTATAACGTATAACGTATAAAGTATAACGTATAACGTATAACGTATAACGTATAACGTATAACGTATATCGAATATCGTAAAACGTATAACGTATAACGTATAACGTATAACGTATAACGTGTAACGAAGTACGTATAACGAATAACGTATAACGTATATCGTATAACGTACATCTTATAACGTATAACGTACAACGTATAACGTATAACGTATAACGTATAACGTATAACGTATAACGTATAACGTATAACATATAACGAATAACGTAAAACGCATAACGTATAACGTATAACGTATAACGTATAACCTATAACGTATAACGTATAACGTATAACGTATAACGTATAACGTATAACGTATAACGTATAACGTATAACGTATGACGTATAACGTATAACCTATAACGTATAACGTATAACGTATAACCTATGACGTATAACGTATAACGTATAAAGTATAACGTATAACGTATAACGTATAACGTATAACGTATAACGTATAACGTATAACGTATAACGTATAACGTATAACGTATAACGTATAATGAATAGCGTATAACGTATAACGTATAACGTACAACGTATAACGTATCACGTTTAACGTATTACGAATAACGTATAACGTATAACGTATAACGTATAACGTATAACGTATAACGTATAACGTATAACGTATAACGTATAACGTATAACATATAACGAATAACGTAAAACGCATAACGTATAACGTATAACGTATAACGTATAACGTATAACGTATAACGTATAACGTATAACGTATAACGTATAACGTATAACGTGTAACGTATAACGTATAACGTATAACGTATAACGTATAACGTATAACGTATAACGTGTAACGAAGTACGTATAACGAATAACGTATAACGTATATCGTATAACGTACAACTTATAACGTATAACGTACAACGTATAACGTATAACGTACAACGTATTACGTACAACGTATAACGTATAACGTATAACGAATATCGTATAACGCATAACGTATAACCTAAGACGTATAACGTATAACGTATAACGTATAACGTATAACGTATAACGTATAACGTATAACGTATAACGTATAACGTATAACGTATAACGTATAACGTATAACGTATAACGCATAACGTATAACGTATAACATGTAATGTATAACGTATAACGTATAATGTATAACGTATAACGTATAACGTATAACGTATAACGTATAACGTGTAACGAAGTACGTATAACGAATAACGTATAACGTATATCGTATAACGTACAACTTATAACGCATAACGTACAACGTATAACGTATAACGTATAACGTATAACGTATAATGGATAACGTATAACGTATAACGTATAACGTACAACGTATAACGTATCACGTTTAACGTATTACGAATAACGTATAACGTATAACGTATAACGTATAACGTATAACGTATAACGTATAACGTATAACGTATAACGTATAACGTATAACGTATAACGTATAACGTATAACGTATAACGTATAACGCATAACGTATAACGTATAACATGTAATGTATAACGTATAACGTATAACGTATAACGTATAACGTATAACGTATAACCTATGACGTATAACGTGTAACGTATAACGTATAACGTATAACGTATAACGTATAAAGTATAACGTATAACGTATAACGTATAACGTATAACGTATAACGTATAACGGATAACGTATAACCTATGACGTATAACGTGTAACGTATAACGTATAACGTATAACGTATAACGTATAACGTATAACGTATAACGTATAACGTATAAAGTATAACGTATAACGTATAACGTATAACGTATAACGTATAACGTATAACGTATAACGTACAACGTATACCGTATAACGTATAACGTATAACGTATAACGTATAACATATAACGAATAACGTAAAACGCATAACGTATAACGTATAACGTATAACGTATAACCTATAACGTATAACGTATAACGTATAACGTATAACGTATAACGTATAACGTATAACGTATAACGTATAACGTATGACGTATAACGTATAACCTATAACGTATAACGTATAACGTATAACCTATGACGTATAACGTATAACGTATAAAGTATAACGTATAACGTATAACGTATAACGTATAACGTATAACGTATAACGTATAACGTATAACGTATAACGTATAACGTATAACGTATAATGAATAGCGTATAACGTATAACGTATAACGTACAACGTATAACGTATCACGTTTAACGTATTACGAATAACGTATAACGTATAACGTATAACGTATAACGTATAACGTATAACGTATAACGTATAACGTATAACGTATAACATATAACGAATAACGTAAAACGCATAACGTATAACGTATAACGTATAACGTATAACGTATAACGATAACGTATAACGTATAACGTATAACGTATAACGTATAACGTGTAACGTATAACGTATAACGTATAACGTATAACGTATAACGTATAACGTATAACGTGTAACGAAGTACGTATAACGAATAACGTATAACGTATATCGTATAACGTACAACTTATAACGTATAACGTACAACGTATAACGTATAACGTACAACGTATTACGTACAACGTATAACGTATAACGTATAACGAATATCGTACAACGTATAACGCATAACGTATAACCTAAGACGTATAACGTATAACGTATAACGTATAACGTATAACGTATAACGTATAACGTATAACGTATAACGTATAACGTATAACGTATAACGTATAACGTATAACGTATAACGTATAACGTATAACGCATAACGTATAACGTATAACATGTAATGTATAACGTATAACGTATAATGTATAACGTATAACGTATAACGTATAACGTATAACGTATAACGTGTAACGAAGTACGTATAACGAATAACGTATAACGTATATCGTATAACGTACAACTTATAACGCATAACGTACAACGTATAACGTATAACGTATAACGTATAACGTATAATGGATAACGTATAACGTATAACGTATAACGTACAACGTATAACGTATCACGTTTAACGTATTACGAATAACGTATAACGTATAACGTATAACGTATAACGTATAACGTATAACGTATAACGTATAACGTATAACGTATAACGTATAACGTATAACGTATAACGTATAACGTATAACGTATAACGTATAACGTATAACGCATAACGTATAACGTATAACATGTAATGTATAACGTATAACGTATAACGTATAACGTATAACGTATAACGTATAACCTATGACGTATAACGTGTAACGTATAACGTATAACGTATAACGTATAACGTATAAAGTATAACGTATAACGTATAACGTATAACGTATAACGTATAACGTATAACGTATAACGTATAACGTATAACGTATAACGTATAACGTATAACGTATAACGTATAACGTATAACGTATAACGTATAACGTATAACGTATAACGTATAACGTATAACGTATAACGTATAACGTATAACGTATAACGTATAACGTATAACGTATGACGTATAACGTATAACCTATGACGTATAACGTATAACGTATAACGTATAACGTATAACGTATAACGTATAACGTATAACGTATAACGTATAACGTATAACGTATAACGGATAACGTATAACCTATGACGTATAACGTGTAACGTATAACGTATAACGTATAACGTATAACGTATAACGTATAACGTATAACGTATAACGTATAAAGTATAACGTATAACGTATAACGTATAACGTATAACGTATAACGTATAACGTATAACGTACAACGTATACCGTATAACGTATAACGTATAACGTATAACGTATAACGTATAACGTATAACGTATAACGTATAACGTATAACGTATAACGTATAACGTATAACGTATAACCTATGACGTATAACGTATAACTTATAACGTATAACGTATAACGTATAACGTATAGCGTACAACGTATAACGTATCACGTATAACGTATTACGAATAACGTATAACGTATGACGTATAACGTATAACGTATAACGTTTAACGTATAACGTATAACGTATAACATAAAACGTATAACATGTAATGTATAACGTATAACGTATAATGAATAACGTATAACGTATAACGTATAACGTACAACGTATAACGTATCACGTTTAACGTATTACGAATAACGTATAACGTATAACATATAACGTATAACCTATGACGTATAACGTATAACGTACAACGTATAACGTATAACGTATAAAGTATAACGTATAGCGTATAACGTATAACGTATAACGTATAACGTATAACGTATATCGTATAACGTATAACGTATAACGAATAACGTATAACGTATAACGTATAACGTATGACGTATAACGTATAACGTATAACGTATAACGTATAATGTATAACGTATGACGTATAACGTATAACGTATAACGTATAACATATAACGTATAACCTATGACGTATAACGTATAACGTATAACGTATAACGTATAACGTATAACGTATAACGTATAACGAGTAACGTATAACGTATAATGTATAACGTATAACATGTAACGTGTAGCGTATAACGTACAACGTATAACGTATAACGTATAACGTATAACGTATAACGTATATCGTATAACGTATAACGTATAACGTATAACATGTAACGTACAACGTATAACGTATACCTTATAACGTATAACTAATAACGTATAACGTATAACGTATAACTTGTAACGAAAGACGTATAACGAATATCGTAAAACGTATGACGCATTACATACTACATATAACGTATAACGTTCAACGTATAACCTATGACGTATAACATGTAACGTACAACGTATAACGTATACCGCATAACGTATAACTAATAACGTATAACGTATAACGAATATCGTACAACGTATAACGCATAACGTATGACGTATAACGTATAACGTATAACGTATAACGCATAACGTATAACGTATAACGTATAACCTATGACGTATAACGTATAACGTATAACGTATAACGTATAACGTATAACGTATAACGTATAACGTATAACGTATATCGTATAACGTATAACGTATAACGAATAACGTAAAACGTATAACGCATAATGTATAACGTATAACGTATAACGTATAACGTACAACCTATGACGTATAACGTATAACGTATAAAGTATAACTTGTAACGAAAAACGTATAACGAATAACGAAGAACGTATGACGCATTACATGCTACGTATAACGTATAACGTTCAACGTATAACCTATGACGTATAACGTATATCTTGTAACGTATAACGTATAACGTATAACGTATAACCTATAACGTATAACGTATAACGTATAACGTATAACGTATTACGTATAACGTATAACGTATAACGTATAACGTATTAAGTATAACGTATAACGTATAACGTATAACGTATAACGTATAACGTATAACGTATAACGTATAACGTATAACGTATAACGTATAACGTATAACGTATAACGTATAACGTATAACGTATAACGTGTAACGTATAACGTATAACGTATAACGTATAACGTATGACGTATAACGTATAACGTATAACGTATAACATATAACGTATAACCTATGACGTATAACGTATAACGTATAATGTATAACGTATAACGTATAACGTATAACGTATAACGTATAATGTATAACGTATAACATGTAACGTGTAGTGTATAACGTACAACGTATAACGTATAACGTATAACGTATAACGTATAACGTATATCGTATAACGTATAACGTATAACGTATAACATGTAACGTACAACGTATAACGTATACCGCATAACGTATAACTAACAACGTATAACGTATAACGCTTAACGTATAACGTATAGCGTATAACGTGTAACGTATAACGTATAACGTATAACGCATAACGTATAACGTATAACGTATAACCTATGACGTATAACGTATAACGTATAACGTATAACGTATAACGTATAACGTATAACGTATAACGTATAACGTATAACGTATAACGTATAACGTATAACGTATAACGTATAACGTATAACGTATAACATGTAATGTATAACGTATAACGTATAACGTATAACGTATAACGTATAACGTATAACGTATAACGTATAACGTATAACGTATAACGTGTAACGTATAACGTATAACGTATAACGTATAACGTATGACGTATAACGTATAACGTATAACGTATAACATATAACGTATAACCTATGACGTATAACGTATAACGTATAATGTATAACGTATAACGTATAACGTATAACGTATAACGTATAATGTATAACGTATAACATGTAACGTGTAGTGTATAACGTACAACGTATAACGTATAACGTATAACGTATAACGTATAACGTATAACGTATAACGTATAACGTGTAACGTATAACGTATAACGTATAACGTATAACGTATAACGTATAACGTATAACGTATAACGTATAACGTATGACGTATAACGTATAACCTATGACGTATAACGTATAACGTATAACGTATAACGTATAACGTATAACGTATAACGTATAACGTATAACGTATAACGTATAACGTATAACGGATAACGTATAACCTATGACGTATAACGTGTAACGTATAACGTATAACGTATAACGTATAACGTATAACGTATAACGTATAACGTATAACGTATAAAGTATAACGTATAACGTATAACGTATAACGTATAACGTATAACGTATAACGTATAACGTACAACGTATACCGTATAACGTATAACGTATAACGTATAACGTATAACGTATAACGTATAACGTATAACGTATAACGTATAACGTATAACGTATAACGTATAACGTATAACCTATGACGTATAACGTATAACTTATAACGTATAACGTATAACGTATAACGTATAGCGTACAACGTATAACGTATCACGTATAACGTATTACGAATAACGTATAACGTATGACGTATAACGTATAACGTATAACGTTTAACGTATAACGTATAACGTATAACATAAAACGTATAACATGTAATGTATAACGTATAACGTATAATGAATAACGTATAACGTATAACGTATAACGTACAACGTATAACGTATCACGTTTAACGTATTACGAATAACGTAATAACGTATAACATATAACGTATAACCTATGACGTATAACGTATAACGTACAACGTATAAC
Source organism: Ptiloglossa arizonensis (assembly GCF_051014685.1). Taxonomy (NCBI): domain Eukaryota; kingdom Metazoa; phylum Arthropoda; class Insecta; order Hymenoptera; family Colletidae; genus Ptiloglossa; species Ptiloglossa arizonensis. The sequence goes on from NW_027480362.1 coordinate 8,684, forward strand.
GTATAACGTATAAAGTATAACGTATAGCGTATAACGTATAACGTATAACGTATAACGTATAACGTATATCGTATAACGTATAACGTATAACGAATAACGTATAACGTATAACGTATAACGTATGACGTATAACGTATAACGTATAACGTATAACGTATAATGTATAACGTATGACGTATAACGTATAACGTATAACGTATAACATATAACGTATAACCTATGACGTATAACGTATAACGTATAACGTATAACGTATAACGTATAACGTATAACGTATAACGAGTAACGTATAACGTATAATGTATAACGTATAACATGTAACGTGTAGCGTATAACGTACAACGTATAACGTATAACGTATAACGTATAACGTATAACGTATATCGTATAACGTATAACGTATAACGTATAACATGTAACGTACAACGTATAACGTATACCTTATAACGTATAACTAATAACGTATAACGTATAACGTATAACTTGTAACGAAAGACGTATAACGAATATCGTAAAACGTATGACGCATTACATACTACATATAACGTATAACGTTCAACGTATAACCTATGACGTATAACATGTAACGTACAACGTATAACGTATACCGCATAACGTATAACTAATAACGTATAACGTATAACGAATATCGTACAACGTATAACGCATAACGTATGACGTATAACGTATAACGTATAACGTATAACGCATAACGTATAACGTATAACGTATAACCTATGACGTATAACGTATAACGTATAACGTATAACGTATAACGTATAACGTATAACGTATAACGTATAACGTATATCGTATAACGTATAACGTATAACGAATAACGTAAAACGTATAACGCATAATGTATAACGTATAACGTATAACGTATAACGTACAACCTATGACGTATAACGTATAACGTATAAAGTATAACTTGTAACGAAAAACGTATAACGAATAACGAAGAACGTATGACGCATTACATGCTACGTATAACGTATAACGTTCAACGTATAACCTATGACGTATAACGTATATCTTGTAACGTATAACGTATAACGTATAACGTATAACCTATAACGTATAACGTATAACGTATAACGTATAACGTATTACGTATAACGTATAACGTATAACGTATAACGTATTAAGTATAACGTATAACGTATAACGTATAACGTATAACGTATAACGTATAACGTATAACGTATAACGTATAACGTATAACGTATAACGTATAACGTATAACGTATAACGTATAACGTATAACGTGTAACGTATAACGTATAACGTATAACGTATAACGTATGACGTATAACGTATAACGTATAACGTATAACATATAACGTATAACCTATGACGTATAACGTATAACGTATAATGTATAACGTATAACGTATAACGTATAACGTATAACGTATAATGTATAACGTATAACATGTAACGTGTAGTGTATAACGTACAACGTATAACGTATAACGTATAACGTATAACGTATAACGTATATCGTATAACGTATAACGTATAACGTATAACATGTAACGTACAACGTATAACGTATACCGCATAACGTATAACTAACAACGTATAACGTATAACGCTTAACGTATAACGTATAGCGTATAACGTGTAACGTATAACGTATAACGTATAACGCATAACGTATAACGTATAACGTATAACCTATGACGTATAACGTATAACGTATAACGTATAACGTATAACGTATAACGTATAACGTATAACGTATAACGTATAACGTATAACGTATAACGTATAACGTATAACGTATAACGTATAACGTATAACATGTAATGTATAACGTATAACGTATAATGTATAACGTATAACGTATAACGTATAACGTAAAACGTATAACGAATAACGTATAACGTATAAAGTATAACGTATAACGTATAACGTATAACGTATAAAGTATAACGTATAACGTATAACGTATGACGTGTAACGTATGACGTATAACGTATAACGTATAACGTATAACGTATAACGTATAACCTATGACGTATAACGTATAACGTATAAAGTATAACGTATAACGTATAACGTATAACGTATAACGTATAACGTATATCGTATATCGTAATACGTATAACGTATAACGTATAACGTATAACGTATAACGTATAACGTATAACGTATAACGTATAACGTATAACGTATAACGTATAACGTATAACGTATAACGTATAACGTATAACGTATAACGTATGACGTATAACGTATGACGTATAACGTATAACGTATAACGTATAACGTATAACGTATAACGTATAACGTATAACGTATAACATGTAATGTATAACGTATAACGTATAATGTATAACGTATAACGTATAACGTATAACGTAAAACGTATAACGAATAACGTATAACGTATAACGTAAAACGCATAACGAATAACGTATAACGTATAAAGTATAACGTATAACGTATAACGTATAACGTATGACATGTAATGTATAACGTATAACGTATAGTGTATAACGTATAACGTATAACGTATAACGTATAACGTATAACGTATATCGTATATCGTAATACGTATAACGTATAACGTATAACGTATAACGTATAACGTATAACGTATAACGTATAAGGTATAACGTATAACGTATAACGTATAACGTATAACGTATAACGTATAACGTATAACGTATAAAGTATAACGTATAACGTATAACGTATAACGTATAACGTATAACGTATAACGTATAACGTATAACGTATAACGTATAACGTATATCGTATATCGTAATACGTATAACGTATAACGTATAACGTATAACGTATAACGTATAACGTATAACGTATAACGTATAACGTATAACGTATAACGTATAACGTATAACGTATAACGTATAACGTATAACGTATAACGTATGACGTATAACGTATAACGTATAACGTATAACGTATAACGTATAACGTATGACGTATAACGTATAACGTATGACGTATAACGTATGACGTATAACGTATAACGTATAACGTATAACGTATAACGTATAACGTACAACATGTAATGTATAACGTACAACGTATAACGTATAACGTATAACGTATAACGTATAACGTATAACATGTAATGTATAACGTATAACGTATAATGTATAACGTATAACGTATAACGTATAACGTAAATCGTATAACGAATAACGTATAACGTATAAAGTATAACGTATAACGTATAACGTATAACGAATGACATGTAATGTATAACGTATAACGTATAGTGTATAACGTATAACGTATAACGTATAACGTATAACGTATAACGTATAACGTATAACGTGTAACGAAGTACGTATAACGAATAACGTATAACGTATATCGTATAACGTACAACTTATAACGTATAACGTATAACGTATGACGTATAACGTATGACGTATAACGTATAACGTATAACGTATAACGTATAACGTATAACGTACAACATGTAATGTATAACGTACAACGTATAACGTATAACGTATAACGTATAACGTATAACGTATAACGTATAACGTATAACGTATAACGTATAACGTATAACGTATAACGTATAACGTATAACGTATAACGTATAACGTATAACGTATAACGTATAACATGTAATGTATAACGTATAACGTATAATGTATAACGTATAACGTATAACGTATAACGTAAAACGTATAACGAATAACGTATAACGTATAAAGTATAACGTATAACGTATAACGTATAACGTATGACATGTAATGTATAACGTATAACGTATAGTGTATAACGTATAACGTATAACGTATAACGTATAACGTATAACGTATAACGTATAACGTGTAACGAAGTACGTATAACGAATAACGTATAACGTATATCGTATAACGTACAACTTATAACGTATAACGTACAACGTATAACGTATAACGTACAACGTATTACGTACAACGTATAACGTATAACGTATAACGAATATCGTACAACGTATAACGCATAACGTATAACGTATAACGTATAACGTATAACGCATAACGTATAACGTATAACGTATAACGTATAACGTATAACGTATAACGTATAACGTATAACGTATAACGTATAACGCATAACGTATAACGTATAACATGTAATGTATAACGTATAACGTATAATGTATAACGTATAACGTATAACGTATAACGTATAACGTATAACGTGTAACGAAGTACGTATAACGAATAACGTATAACGTATATCGTATAACGTACAACTTATAACGCATAACGTACAACGTATAACGTATAACGTATAACGTATAACGTATAATGGATAACGTATAACGTATAACGTATAACGTACAACGTATAACGTATCACGTTTAACGTATTACGAATAACGTATAACGTATAACGTATAACGTATAACGTATAACGTATAACGTATAACGTATAACGTATAACGTATAACGTATAACGTATAACGTATAACGTATAACGTATAACGCATAACGTATAACGCATAACGTATAACGTATAACATGTAATGTATAACGTATAACGTATAACGTATAACGTATAACGTATAACGTATAACCTATGACGTATAACGTGTAACGTATAACGTATAACGTATAACGTATAACGTATAACGTATAACGTATAACGTATAACGTATAACGTATAACGTATAACGTATAACGTATAACGTATAACGTATAACGTATAACGTATAACGTATAACGTATAACGTATAACGTATAACGTATAACGTATAACGTACAACGTATAACGTATCACGTTTAACGTATTACGAATAACGTATAACGTATAACGTATAACGTATAACGTATAACGTATAACGTATAACGTATAACGTATAACATATAACGAATAACGTAAAACGCATAACGTATAACGTATAACGTATAACGTATAACGTATAACGTATAACGTATAACGTATAACGTATAACGTATAACGTATAACGTATAACGTATGACGTATAACGTATAACGTATAACGTATAACGTATAACGTATAACGTATAACGTATAACGTATAACGTATAACGTATAACGTATAACGTACAACGTATAACGTATAACGTATAACGTATACCGTATAACGTATAACGTATAACGTATAACGTATAACGTATAACATGTAATGTATAACGTATAACGTATAACGTATAACGTATAACGTATAACGTATAACGTATAACGTATAACGTGTAACGTATAACGTATAACGTATAACGTATAACGTATAACGTATAACGTATAACGTGTAACGAAGTACGTATAACGAATAACGTATAACGTATATCGTATAACGTACAACTTATAACGTATAACGTATAACGTATAACGTATAATGAATAACGTATAACGTATAACGTATAACGTATAACGTACAACGTATAACGTATCACGTTTAACGTATTACGAATGACGTATAACGTATAACGTATAACGTATAACGTATAACGTATAACGTATAACGTATAACGTATAACGTATAACGTATAACGTATAACGTATAACGTATAACGCATAACGTATAACGTATAACATGTAATGTATAACGTATAATGTATAACGTATAACGTACAACGTATTACGTACAACGTATAACGTATAACGTATAACGAATATCGTACAACGTATAACGCATAACGTATAACGTATAACGTATAACGTATAACGCATAACGTATAACGTATAACGTATAACGTATAACGTATAACGTATAACGTATAACGTATAACGTATAACGTATAACGTATAACGTATAATGAATAGCGTATAACGTATAACGTATAACGTACAACGTATAACGTATCACGTTTAACGTATTGCGAATAACGTATAACGTATAACATATAACGTATAACCTATGACGTATAACGTATAACGTATAACGCATAACGTATAACGTATAACATGTAATGTATAACGTATAACGTATAATGTATAACGTATAACGTATAACGTATAACGTATAACGTATAACGTGTAACGAAGTACGTATAACGAATAACGTATAACGTATATCGTATAACGTACAACTTATAACGTATAACGTACAACGTATAACGTATAACGTATAACGTATAACGTATAATGAATAACGTATAACGTATAACGTATAACGTATAACGTACAACGTATAACGTATCACGTTTAACGTATTACGAATGACGTATAACGTATAACGTATAACGTATAACGTATAACGTATAACGTATAACGTATAACGTATAACGTATAACGTATAACGTATAACGTATAACGTATAACGCATAACGTATAACGTATAACATGTAATGTATAACGTATAATGTATAACGTATAACGTATAACGTATAACGTATAACCTATGACGTATAACGTGTAACGTATAACGTATAACGTATAACGTATAACGTATAACGTATAACGTATAACGTATAACGTATAACGTATAACGTATAACGTATAACGTATAACGTATAACATGTAATGTATAACGTATAACGTATAATGTATAACGTATAACGTATAACGTATAACGTAAAACGTATAACGAATAACGTATAACGTATAAAGTATAACGTATAACGTATAACGTATAACGTATGACATGTAATGTATAACGTATAACGTATAGTGTATAACGTATAACGTATAACGTATAACGTATAACGTATAACGTATAACGTATAACGTGTAACGAAGTACGTATAACGAATAACGTATAACGTATATCGTATAACGTACAACTTATAACGTATAACGTACAACGTATAACGTATAACGTACAACGTATTACGTACAACGTATAACGTATAACGTATAACGAATATCGTACAACGTATAACGCATAACGTATAACGTATAACGTATAACGTATAACGCATAACGTATAACGTATAACGTATAACGTATAACGTATAACGTATAACGTATAACGTATAACGTATAACGTATAACGCATAACGTATAACGTATAACATGTAATGTATAACGTATAACGTATAATGTATAACGTATAACGTATAACGTATAACGTATAACGTATAACGTATAACGTATAACGTGTAACGAAGTACGTATAACGAATAACGTATAACGTATATCGTATAACGAACAACTTATAACGCATAACGTACAACGTATAACGTATAACGTATAACGTATAACGTATAATGGATAACGTATAACGTATAACGTATAACGTACAACGTATAACGTATCACGTTTAACGTATTACGAATAACGTATAACGTATAACGTATAACGTATAACGTATAACGTATAACGTATAACGTATAACGTATAACGTATAACGTATAACGTATAACGTATAACGTATAACGTATAACGCATAACGTATAACGCATAACGTATAACGTATAACATGTAATGTATAACGTATAACGTATAACGTATAACGTATAACGTATAACGTATAACCTATGACGTATAACGTGTAACGTATAACGTATAACGTATAACGTATAACGTATAACGTATAACG
>NW_027480363.1:0-16006 GCF_051014685.1 Ptiloglossa arizonensis
ATACGTTATACGTTATACGTTATACGTTATACGTTATACGTTATACGTTATACGTTATACGTTATACGTATACGTTATACGTTATACGTTATACGTTATACGTTATACGTTATGCGTTATACGTTATGCGTTATACGTTATACGTTATACGTTATACGTTATACGTTATACGTTATACGTTATACGTTATACGTTACACGTTATACGTTATACGTTATACGTTATACGTTATGCGTTATAGGATATAAGTTATACGTTATACGTTATACGTTATACGTTGTACGTTATACGTTATACGTTATACGTTATACGTTATACGTTATGCGTTATACGTTATGCGTTATACGTTATACGTTATACGTTATACGTTATACGTTATACGTTATACGTTATACGTTATACGTTACACGTTATACGTTATACGTTATACGTTATACGTTATGCGTTATAGGATATAAGTTATACGTTATACGTTATACGTTATACGTTGTACGTTATACGTTATACGTTATACGTTATATGTTATACGTTATACGTTATACGTTATACGTTATACGTTATACGTCATACGTTATACGAAATACGTTATACGTTATACGTTCTACGTTATACGTTATACGTTAAACATTGTACGTTATACGTTATACGTTATACGTTATACGTTATACGTTATACGTTATATGTTTTACGTTATACGTTATACGTTATACGTTATACGTTATACGTTATACGTTATACGTTATACGTTATACGTTATACGTTATACGTTATACGTTATACGTTATACGTTATACGTTATACGTTATACGTAATATGTAATACGTCATACGTTTTACGTTAATCGTTATACGTTATACGTTATACGCTATACGTTATACGTTATACGTTATACGTTATACGTTATACGTTATACGTTATACGTTATACGACATACGTTATACGTTATACGTTATACGTTATACGTTATACGTTATACGTTATACGTTATACGTTATGCGTTATACGTCATACTTTATACGTTATACGTTATACGTTATACGTTATACGTTATACGTTATACGTTATACGTTATGCGTTATAGGATATGCGTTATACGTTATACGTTGTACGTTATACGTTATACGTTGTACGTTATACGTTATACGTTATACGTTATACGTCATACGTTATACGTTATACGTTATACGTTATACGTTATACGTTATACGTTATACGTTATACGTTATACGTTACACGTTATACGTTATACGTTATACGTTATACGTTATGCGTTATAGGATATAAGTTATACGTTATACGTTATACGTTATACGTTGTACGTTATACGTTATACGTTATACGTTATACGTTATACGTTATACGTTATACGTTATACGTTATACGTTATACGTTATACGTTATACGTCATACGTTATACGATATACGTTATACGTTATACGTTCTACGTTATACGTTATACGTTATAGGATATACGTTATACGTTATACGTTATACGTTATACGTTATACGTTATACGTTATACGTTATACGTTATACGTTATACGTTATACGTTATGCGTTATAGGATATACGTTATACGTTATACGTTATACGTTATACGTTGTACGTTATACGTTATACGTTATACGTTATACGTTATACGTTATACGTTATACGTTATACGTTATACGTTATACGTTATACGTTATACGTTATACGTTATACGTTATACGTTATACGTTATACGTTATACGTTATACGTTATACGTTATACGTTATACGTTATACGTTATACGTTATACGACATACGTTCTACGTTATACATTATACGTTAAACGTTGTACGTTATACGTTATACGTCATACGTTATACGTTATACGTTATACGTTATACGTTATACGTTATGCGTTATAGGATATACGTTATACGTTATACGTTATACGTTATACGTTATACGTTATACGTTATACGTAATATGTAATACGTCATACGTTTTACGTTAATCGTTATACGTTATACGTTATACGCTATACGTTATACGTTATACGTTATACGTTATACGTTATACGTTATACGTTATACGTTATACGTTATACGTTATACGTTATACGTTATACGTTATACGTTATGCGTTATAGGATATAAGTTATACGTTATACGTTATACGTTATACGTTGTACGTTATACGTTATACGTTATACGTTATACGTTATACGTTATACGTTATACGTTATACGTTATACGTTATACGTCATACGTTATACGATATACGTTATACGTTATACGTTCTACGTTATACGTTATACGTTATACGTTATACGTTATACGAGATACGTTATAGGTTATGCGTTATAGGATATACGTTATACGTTATACGTTATACGTTATACGTTGTACGTTATACGTTATACGTTATACGTTATACGTTATACGTTATACGTTATACGTTATACGTTACACGTTATTCGTTATACGTTATACGTTATACGTTATGCGTTATAGGATATAAGTTATACGTTATACGTTATACGTTATACGTTGTACGTTATACGTTATACGTTATACGTTATACGTTATACGTTATACGTTATACGTTATACGTTATACGTTATACGTTATACGTCATACGTTATACGATATACGTTATACGTTATACGTTCTACGTTATACGTTATACGTTAAACATTGTACGTTATACGTTATACGTTATACGTTATACGTTATACGCTATACGTTATATGTTATACGTTATACGTTATACGTTATACGTTATACGTTATACGTTATACGTTATACGTTATGCGTTATAGGATATACGTTATACGTTATACGTTATACGTTATACGTTGTACGTTATACGTTATACGTTATACGTTATACGTTATACGTTATACGTTATACGTTATACGTTATACGTTATACGTTATACGTTATACGTTATACGTCATACGTTATGCGTTATAGGATATAAGTTATACGTTATACGTTATACGTTATACGTTATACGTTGTACGTTATACGTTATACGTTATACGTTATACGTTATACGTTATACGTCCTACGTTATACGTTATACGTTAAACATTGTACGTTATACGTTATACGTTATACGTTATACGTTATACGTTATACGTTATATGTTATACGTTATACGTTATACGTTATACGTTATACGTTATACGTTATACGTTATACGTTATACGTTATACGTTATACGTTATACGTTATACGTGATACGTTATACGTTATACGTTATACGTTATACGTTATACGTTATACGTTATACGTTATACGTTATACGTAATATGTAATACGTCATACGTTTTACGTTAATCGTTATACGTTATACGTTATACGCTATACGTTATACGTTATATGTTATACGTTATACGTTACACGTTATACGTTATACGTTATACGACATACGTTATACGTTATACGTTATACGTTTTACGTTATACGTTATACGTTATACGTTATACGTTATGCGTTATACGTCATACTTTATACGTTATACGTTATACGTTATACGTTATACGTTATACGTTATACGTTATACGTTATACGTTATACGTTATACGTTATACGTTATACGTTATACGTTATACGTTATACGTTACACGTTATACGTTATACGTTATACGTTATACGTTATGCGTTATAGGATATAAGTTATACGTTATACGTTATACGTTATACGTTATACGTTATACGTTATACGTTACACGTTATACGTTATACGTTATACGTTATACGTTATGCGTTATAGGATATAAGTTATACGTTATACGTTATACGTTATACGTTGTACGTTATACGTTATACGTTATACGTTATACGTTATACGTTATACGTTATACGTTATACGTTATACGTTATACGTTATACGTTATACGTCATACGTTATACGATATACGTTATACGTTATACGTTCTACTTTATACGTTATACGTTAAACATTGTACGTTATACGTTATACGTTATACGTTATACGTTATACGTTATACGTTATATGTTATACGTTATACGTTATACGTTATACGTTATACGTTATACGTTATACGTTATACGTTATACGTTATACGTTATACGTTATAGGTTATACGTTATACGTTATACGTTATACGTAATATGTAATACGTCATACGTTTTACGTTAATCGTTATACGTTATACGTTATACGCTATACGTTATACGTTATACGTTATACGTTATACGTTATACGTTATACGTTATACGTTATACGTTATACGTTATACGACATACGTTATACGTTATACGTTATACGTTATACGTTATACGTTATACGTTATACGTTATACGTTATACGTTATACGTTATACGTTATGCGTTATAGGATATACGTTATACGTTATACGTTGTACGTTATACGTTGTACGTTATACGTTATACGTTATACGTTATACGTTATACGTTATACGTTATACGTTATACGTTATACGTTATACGTTATACGTTATACGTTATACGTTATACGTTATACGTTATACGTTATACGTTATACGTTATACGTTATACGTTATACGTTATACGACATACGTTATACGTTATACGTTATACGTTATACGTTATACGTTATACGTTATACGTTATGCGTTATAGGATATACGTTATACGTTATACGTTGTACGTTATACGTTATACGTTGTACGTTATACGTTCTACGTTATACATTATACGTTAAACGTTGTACGTTATACGTTATACGTTATACGTCATACGTTATACGATATACGTTATACGTTATACGTTCTACGTTATACGTTATACGTTATACGTTATACGTTATACGTGATACGTTATAGGTTATGCGTTATAGGATATACGTTATACGTTATACGTTATACGTTATACGTTGTACGTTATACGTTATACGTTATACGTTATACGTTATACGTTATACGTTATACGTTATACGTTACACGTTATTCGTTATACGTTATACGTTATACGTTATGCGTTATAGGATATAAGTTATACGTTATACGTTATACGTTATACGTTGTACGTTATATGTTATACGTTATACGTTATACGTTATACGTTATACGTTATACGTTATACGTTATACGTTATACGTTATACGTCATACGTTATACGATATACGTTATACGTTATACGTTATACGTTATACGTTATACGTTATACGTTATACGTTATACGTTATACGTTATACGACATACGTTATACGATATACGTTATACGTTATACGTTCTACGTTATACGTTATACGTTAAACATTGTACGTTATACGTTAAACATTGTACGTTATACGTTATACGTTATACGTTATACCTTATACGTTATACGTTATATGTTATACGTTATACGTTATACGTTATACGTTATACGTTATACGTTATACGTTATACGTTATGCGTTATAGGATATACGTTGTACGTTATACGTTATACGTTATACGTTATACGTTATACGTTATACGTTATACGTTATACGTTATACGTTATACGTTATACGTTATACGTAATACGTTATACGTTATACGTTATACGTCATACGTTATGCGTTATAGGATATAAGTTATACGTTATACGTTATACGTTATACGTTGTACGTTATACGTTATACGTTATACGTTATACGTTATACGTTATACGTTATACGTTATACGTTATACGTTATACGTTATACGTCATACGTTATACGAAATACGTTATACGTTATACGTTATACGTTCTACGTTATACGTTATACGTTAAACATTGTACGTTATACGTTATACGTTATACGTTATACGTTATACGTTATACGTTATATGTTATACGTTATACGTTATACGTTATACGTTATACGTTATACGTTATACGTTATACGTTATACGTTATACGTTATACGTTATACGTTATACGTTATACGTTATACGTTATACGTTATACGTTATACGTTATACGTTATACGTTATACGTAATATGTAATACGTCATACGTTTTACGTTAATCGTTATACGTTATACGTTATACGCTATACGTTATACGTTATACGTTATACGTTATACGTTATACGTTATACGTTATACGTTATACGACATACGTTATACGTTATACGTTATATGTTATACGTTATACGTTATACGTTATACGTTATACGTTATGCGTTATACGTCATACTTTATACGTTATACGTTATACGTTATACGTTATACGTTATACGTTATACGTTATGCGTTATAGGATATACGTTATACGTTATACGTTGTACGTTATACGTTATACGTTGTACGTTATACGTTATACGTTATACGTTATACGTTATACGTTATACGTTATACGTTATACGTTATACGTTATACGTTATACGTTATACGTTATACGTTATACGTTATACGTTATACGTTACACGTTATACGTTATACGTTATACGTTATACGTTATGCGTTATAGGATATAAGTTATACGTTATACGTTATACGTTATACGTTGTACGTTATACGTTATACGTTATACGTTATACGTTATACGTTATACGTTATACGTTATACGTTATACGTTATACGTTATACGTTATACGTTATACGTCATACGTTATACGATATACGTTATACGTTATACGTTCTACGTTATACGTTATACGTTAAACATTGTACGTTATACGTTATACGTTATACGTTATACGTTATACGTTATACGTTATATGTTATACGTTATACGTTATACGTTATACGTTATACGTTATACGTTATACGTTATACGTTATACGTTATACGTTATAGGTTATACGTTATACGTTATACGTTATACGTAATATGTAATACGTCATACGTTTTACGTTAATCGTTATACGTTATACGTTATACGCTATACGTTATACGTTATACGTTATACGTTATACGTTATACGTTATACGTTATACGTTATACGTTATACGTTATACGACATACGTTATACGTTATACGTTATACGTTATACGTTATACGTTATACGTTATACGTTATACGTTATACGTTATACGTTATACGTTATACGTTATGCGTTATAGGATATACGTTATACGTTATACGTTGTACGTTATACGTTGTACGTTATGCGTTATACGTTATACGTTATACGTTATACGTTATACGTTATACGTTATACGTTATACGTTATACGTTATACGTTATACGTTATACGTTATACGTTATACGTTATACGTTATACGTTATACGTTATACGTTATACGTTATACGTTATACGTTATACGACATACGTTATACGTTATACGTTATACGTTATACGTTATAAGTTATACGTTATGCGTTATAGGATATACGTTATACGTTATACGTTGTACGTTATACGTTATACGTTGTACGTTATACGTTCTACGTTATACATTATACGTTAAACGTTGTACGTTATACGTTATACGTCATACGTTATACGTTATACGTTATACGTTATACGTTATACGTTATACGTTATACGTTATACGTTATACGTTATACGTTATACGTTATACGTTATACGTTATACGTTATACGTAATATGTAATACGTCATACGTTATGCGTTATAGGATATACGTTATACGTTATACGTTGTACGTTATACTTTATACGTTATACGTTATACGTTAGACGTTGGACGTTATACGTTATACGTTATACGTTATACGTTATACGTTATACGTTATACGTTATACGTTATACGTTATACGTTGTACGTTATACGTTCTACGTTATACATTATACGTTAAACGTTGTACGTTATACGTTATACGTTATACGTTATACGTTATACGTTATACGTTATATGTTATACGTTATACGTTATACGTTATACGTTATACGTTATACGTTATACGTTATACGTTATGCGTTATAGGATATACGTTGTACGTTATACGTTATACGTTATACGTTATACGTTATACGTTATACGTTATACGTTATACGTTATACGTTATACGTTATACGTTATACGTTATACGTTATACGTTATACGTTATACGTAATATGTAATACGTCATACGTTTTACGTTAATCGTTATACGTTATATGTTATACGCTATGCGTTATACGTTATACGTTATACGTTATACGTTATACGTTATACGTTATACGTTATACGTTATACGTTATACGTTATACGTTATACGTTATACGTTATACGTTATACGTTGTACGTTATACGTTCTACGTTATACATTATACGTTAAACGTTGTACGTTATACGTTATACGTTATACGTTATACGTTATACGTTATACGTTATACGTTATACGTTATATGTTATACGTTATACGTTATACGTTATACGTTATACGTTATACGTTATGCGTTATAGGATATACGTTGTACGTTATACGTTATACGTTATACGTTATACGT
Source organism: Ptiloglossa arizonensis (assembly GCF_051014685.1). Taxonomy (NCBI): domain Eukaryota; kingdom Metazoa; phylum Arthropoda; class Insecta; order Hymenoptera; family Colletidae; genus Ptiloglossa; species Ptiloglossa arizonensis. The sequence continues at coordinate 8,329 of NW_027480363.1, forward strand.
TATACGTTATACGTTATACGTTATACGTTATACGTTATACGTTATACGTTATACGTTATACGTTATACGTTATACGTTATACGTTATACGTTATACGTAATATGTAATACGTCATACGTTTTACGTTAATCGTTATACGTTATATGTTATACGCTATGCGTTATACGTTATACGTTATACGTTATACGTTATGCGTTATAGGATATAAGTTATACGTTATACGTTATACGTTATACGTTATACGTTATACGTTATACGTTACACGTTATACGTTATACGTTATACGTTATACGTTATGCGTTATAGGATATAAGTTATACGTTATACGTTATACGTTATACGTTGTACGTTATACGTTATACGTTATACGTTATACGTTATACGTTATACGTTATACGTTATACGTTATACGTTATACGTTATACGTTATACGTCATACGTTATACGATATACGTTATACGTTATACGTTCTACTTTATACGTTATACGTTAAACATTGTACGTTATACGTTATACGTTATACGTTATACGTTATACGTTATACGTTATATGTTATACGTTATACGTTATACGTTATACGTTATACGTTATACGTTATACGTTATACGTTATACGTTATACGTTATACGTTATAGGTTATACGTTATACGTTATACGTTATACGTAATATGTAATACGTCATACGTTTTACGTTAATCGTTATACGTTATACGTTATACGCTATACGTTATACGTTATACGTTATACGTTATACGTTATACGTTATACGTTATACGTTATACGTTATACGTTATACGACATACGTTATACGTTATACGTTATACGTTATACGTTATACGTTATACGTTATACGTTATACGTTATACGTTATACGTTATACGTTATGCGTTATAGGATATACGTTATACGTTATACGTTGTACGTTATACGTTGTACGTTATACGTTATACGTTATACGTTATACGTTATACGTTATACGTTATACGTTATACGTTATACGTTATACGTTATACGTTATACGTTATACGTTATACGTTATACGTTATACGTTATACGTTATACGTTATACGTTATACGTTATACGTTATACGACATACGTTATACGTTATACGTTATACGTTATACGTTATACGTTATACGTTATACGTTATGCGTTATAGGATATACGTTATACGTTATACGTTGTACGTTATACGTTATACGTTGTACGTTATACGTTCTACGTTATACATTATACGTTAAACGTTGTACGTTATACGTTATACGTTATACGTCATACGTTATACGATATACGTTATACGTTATACGTTCTACGTTATACGTTATACGTTATACGTTATACGTTATACGTGATACGTTATAGGTTATGCGTTATAGGATATACGTTATACGTTATACGTTATACGTTATACGTTGTACGTTATACGTTATACGTTATACGTTATACGTTATACGTTATACGTTATACGTTATACGTTACACGTTATTCGTTATACGTTATACGTTATACGTTATGCGTTATAGGATATAAGTTATACGTTATACGTTATACGTTATACGTTGTACGTTATATGTTATACGTTATACGTTATACGTTATACGTTATACGTTATACGTTATACGTTATACGTTATACGTTATACGTCATACGTTATACGATATACGTTATACGTTATACGTTATACGTTATACGTTATACGTTATACGTTATACGTTATACGTTATACGTTATACGACATACGTTATACGATATACGTTATACGTTATACGTTCTACGTTATACGTTATACGTTAAACATTGTACGTTATACGTTAAACATTGTACGTTATACGTTATACGTTATACGTTATACCTTATACGTTATACGTTATATGTTATACGTTATACGTTATACGTTATACGTTATACGTTATACGTTATACGTTATACGTTATGCGTTATAGGATATACGTTGTACGTTATACGTTATACGTTATACGTTATACGTTATACGTTATACGTTATACGTTATACGTTATACGTTATACGTTATACGTTATACGTAATACGTTATACGTTATACGTTATACGTCATACGTTATGCGTTATAGGATATAAGTTATACGTTATACGTTATACGTTATACGTTGTACGTTATACGTTATACGTTATACGTTATACGTTATACGTTATACGTTATACGTTATACGTTATACGTTATACGTTATACGTCATACGTTATACGAAATACGTTATACGTTATACGTTATACGTTCTACGTTATACGTTATACGTTAAACATTGTACGTTATACGTTATACGTTATACGTTATACGTTATACGTTATACGTTATATGTTATACGTTATACGTTATACGTTATACGTTATACGTTATACGTTATACGTTATACGTTATACGTTATACGTTATACGTTATACGTTATACGTTATACGTTATACGTTATACGTTATACGTTATACGTTATACGTTATACGTTATACGTAATATGTAATACGTCATACGTTTTACGTAATCGTTATACGTTATACGTTATACGCTATACGTTATACGTTATACGTTATACGTTATACGTTATACGTTATACGTTATACGTTATACGACATACGTTATACGTTATACGTTATATGTTATACGTTATACGTTATACGTTATACGTTATACGTTATGCGTTATACGTCATACTTTATACGTTATACGTTATACGTTATACGTTATACGTTATACGTTATACGTTATGCGTTATAGGATATACGTTATACGTTATACGTTGTACGTTATACGTTATACGTTGTACGTTATACGTTATACGTTATACGTTATACGTTATACGTTATACGTTATACGTTATACGTTATACGTTATACGTTATACGTTATACGTTATACGTTATACGTTATACGTTATACGTTACACGTTATACGTTATACGTTATACGTTATACGTTATGCGTTATAGGATATAAGTTATACGTTATACGTTATACGTTATACGTTGTACGTTATACGTTATACGTTATACGTTATACGTTATACGTTATACGTTATACGTTATACGTTATACGTTATACGTTATACGTTATACGTTATACGTCATACGTTATACGATATACGTTATACGTTATACGTTCTACGTTATACGTTATACGTTAAACATTGTACGTTATACGTTATACGTTATACGTTATACGTTATACGTTATACGTTATATGTTATACGTTATACGTTATACGTTATACGTTATACGTTATACGTTATACGTTATACGTTATACGTTATACGTTATAGGTTATACGTTATACGTTATACGTTATACGTAATATGTAATACGTCATACGTTTTACGTTAATCGTTATACGTTATACGTTATACGCTATACGTTATACGTTATACGTTATACGTTATACGTTATACGTTATACGTTATACGTTATACGTTATACGTTATACGACATACGTTATACGTTATACGTTATACGTTATACGTTATACGTTATACGTTATACGTTATACGTTATACGTTATACGTTATACGTTATACGTTATGCGTTATAGGATATACGTTATACGTTATACGTTGTACGTTATACGTTGTACGTTATGCGTTATACGTTATACGTTATACGTTATACGTTATACGTTATACGTTATACGTTATACGTTATACGTTATACGTTATACGTTATACGTTATACGTTATACGTTATACGTTATACGTTATACGTTATACGTTATACGTTATACGTTATACGTTATACGACATACGTTATACGTTATACGTTATACGTTATACGTTATAAGTTATACGTTATGCGTTATAGGATATACGTTATACGTTATACGTTGTACGTTATACGTTATACGTTGTACGTTATACGTTCTACGTTATACATTATACGTTAAACGTTGTACGTTATACGTTATACGTCATACGTTATACGTTATACGTTATACGTTATACGTTATACGTTATACGTTATACGTTATACGTTATACGTTATACGTTATACGTTATACGTTATACGTTATACGTTATACGTAATATGTAATACGTCATACGTTATGCGTTATAGGATATACGTTATACGTTATACGTTGTACGTTATACTTTATACGTTATACGTTATACGTTAGACGTTGGACGTTATACGTTATACGTTATACGTTATACGTTATACGTTATACGTTATACGTTATACGTTATACGTTATACGTTGTACGTTATACGTTCTACGTTATACATTATACGTTAAACGTTGTACGTTATACGTTATACGTTATACGTTATACGTTATACGTTATACGTTATATGTTATACGTTATACGTTATACGTTATACGTTATACGTTATACGTTATACGTTATACGTTATGCGTTATAGGATATACGTTGTACGTTATACGTTATACGTTATACGTTATACGTTATACGTTATACGTTATACGTTATACGTTATACGTTATACGTTATACGTTATACGTTATACGTTATACGTTATACGTTATACGTAATATGTAATACGTCATACGTTTTACGTTAATCGTTATACGTTATATGTTATACGCTATGCGTTATACGTTATACGTTATACGTTATACGTTATACGTTATACGTTATACGTTATACGTTATACGTTATACGTTATACGTTATACGTTATACGTTATACGTTATACGTTGTACGTTATACGTTCTACGTTATACATTATACGTTAAACGTTGTACGTTATACGTTATACGTTATACGTTATACGTTATACGTTATACGTTATACGTTATACGTTATATGTTATACGTTATACGTTATACGTTATACGTTATACGTTATACGTTATGCGTTATAGGATATACGTTGTACGTTATACGTTATACGTTATACGTTATACGTTATACGTTATACGTTATACGTTATACGTTATACGTTATACGTTATACGTTATACGTTATACGTTATACGTTATACGTTATACGTTATACGTTATACGTAATATGTAATACGTCATACGTTTTACGTTAATCGTTATACGTTATATGTTATACGCTATGCGTTATACGTTATACGTTATACGTTATACGTTATACGTTATACGTTATACGTTATACGTTATACGTTATACGTTATACGTTATACGTTATACGTTATACGTTATACGTTATACGTTATACGTTATACGTTATACGTTGTACGTTATACGTTATACGTTATACGTTATACGTTACACGTTATACGTTATACGTTATACGTTATACGTTATACGTTATACGTTATACGTTATACGTTATACGTTATGCGTTATAGGATATACGTTATACGTTATACGTTGTACGTTATACTTTATACGTTATACGTTATACGTTAGACGTTGGACGTTATACGTTATACGTTATACGTTATACGCTATACGTTATACGTTATACGTTATACGTTATACGTTATACGTTGTACGTTATACGTTATACGTTATACGTTATACGTTATACGTTATACGTTATACGTTATACCTTATACGTTATACGTTATACATTATACGTTATACGTTATACGTTATACGTTATACGTTACACGTTATACGTTATACGACATACGTTATACGTTATACGTTATACGTTATACGTTATACGTTATACGTTATACGTTATACGTTATACGTTATACGTTATACGTCATACGTTATACGATATACGTTATACGTTATACGTTCTACGTTATACGTTATACGTTAAACATTGTACGTTATACGTTATACGTTATACGTTATACGTTATACGTTATACGTTATATGTTATACGTTATACGTTATACGTTATACGTTATACGTTATACGTTATACGTTATACGTTATACGTTATACGTTATAGGTTATACGTTATACGTTATACGTTATACGTAATATGTAATACGTCATACGTTTTACGTTAATCGTTATACGTTATACGTTATACGCTATACGTTATACGTTATACGTTATACGTTATACGTTATACGTTATACGTTATACGTTATACGTTATACGTTATACGACATACGTTATACGTTATACGTTATACGTTATACGTTATACGTTATACGTTATACGTTATACGTTATACGTTATACGTTATACGTTATACGTTATGCGTTATAGGATATACGTTATACGTTATACGTTGTACGTTATACGTTGTACGTTATGCGTTATACGTTATACGTTATACGTTATACGTTATACGTTATACGTTATACGTTATACGTTATACGTTATACGTTATACGTTATACGTTATACGTTATACGTTATACGTTATACGTTATACGTTATACGTTATACGTTATACGTTATACGTTATACGACATACGTTATACGTTATACGTTATACGTTATACGTTATAAGTTATACGTTATGCGTTATAGGATATACGTTATACGTTATACGTTGTACGTTATACGTTATACGTTGTACGTTATACGTTCTACGTTATACATTATACGTTAAACGTTGTACGTTATACGTTATACGTCATACGTTATACGTTATACGTTATACGTTATACGTTATACGTTATACGTTATACGTTATACGTTATACGTTATACGTTATACGTTATACGTTATACGTTATACGTTATACGTAATATGTAATACGTCATACGTTATGCGTTATAGGATATACGTTATACGTTATACGTTGTACGTTATACTTTATACGTTATACGTTATACGTTAGACGTTGGACGTTATACGTTATACGTTATACGTTATACGTTATACGTTATACGTTATACGTTATACGTTATACGTTATACGTTGTACGTTATACGTTCTACGTTATACATTATACGTTAAACGTTGTACGTTATACGTTATACGTTATACGTTATACGTTATACGTTATACGTTATATGTTATACGTTATACGTTATACGTTATACGTTATACGTTATACGTTATACGTTATACGTTATGCGTTATAGGATATACGTTGTACGTTATACGTTATACGTTATACGTTATACGTTATACGTTATACGTTATACGTTATACGTTATACGTTATACGTTATACGTTATACGTTATACGTTATACGTTATACGTTATACGTTATACGTAATATGTAATACGTCATACGTTTTACGTTAATCGTTATACGTTATATGTTATACGCTATGCGTTATACGTTATACGTTATACGTTATACGTTATACGTTATACGTTATACGTTATACGTTATACGTTATACGTTATACGTTATACGTTATACGTTATACGTTATACGTTATACGTTATACGTTATACGTTATACGTTATACGTTGTACGTTATACGTTATACGTTATACGTTATACGTTACACGTTATACGTTATACGTTATACGTTATACGTTATACGTTATACGTTATACGTTATACGTTATACGTTATGCGTTATAGGATATACGTTATACGTTATACGTTGTACGTTATACTTTATACGTTATACGTTATACGTTAGACGTTGGACGTTATACGTTATACGTTATACGTTATACGCTATACGTTATACGTTATACGTTATACGTTATACGTTATACGTTGTACGTTATACGTTATACGTTATACGCTATACGTTATACGTTATACGTTATACGTTATACCTTATACGTTATACGTTATACATTATACGTTATACGTTATACGTTATACGTTATACGTTACACGTTATACGT
>NW_027480364.1:0-15811 GCF_051014685.1 Ptiloglossa arizonensis
ATACGTTGTACGTTATACGTTATACGTTATACGTTATACGTTATACGTTATACGTTATACGTTATACGTTATACGTTATACGTTATACGTTATACGTTATAAGTCATACCTTATACGTGATACGTTGTACGTTATACGTTATACGTTATACGTTATACGTTATACGTTATACGTTATACGTTATACGTTATACGTTATACGTTATACGTTATACGTTATACGTTATACGTTATACGTAATAGGTCATACCTTATACGTGATACGTTGTACGTTATACGTTATACGTTACACGTTATACGTTATACGTTATACGTTATACGTTATACGCTATACGTTATACGTTATACGTTATATGTTATACGTTATACGTTATACGTTATACGTTATACGTTATACGTTATACGTTATACGTTATACGTTATACGTAATACGTTATACGTTATACGTTATACGTTATACGTTATACGTTATACGTTATACGTAATACGTTATACGTTATACGTTATACGTAATACGTTATACGTTATACGTAATACGTTAGACGTTATACGTTATACGTTATACGTTATACGTTATACGTTATACGTAATACGTTATACGTTATACGTTATACGTTATACGTTATACGTTATACGTTATACGTTATACGTTATACGTTATACGTTATACGTAATACGTTATACGTTATACGTTATACGTTATACGTTATACGTTATACGTTATACGTTGTACGTTATACGTTATACGTTATACGTTATACGTTATACGTTATACGTTATACGTTATACGTTATACGTTATACGTTATACGTTATACGTTATACGTTATACGTTATACGTTATACGTTATACGTTATACGTTATACGTTATACGTTATACGTTATACGTTATACGTTATACGTTATACGTTATTCGTTATACGTTATACGTTATACGTTATACGTTATACGTTATACGTTATACGTTATACGTTATACGTTATACGTTATACGTTATACGTTATACGTTATACGTTATACGTTATACGTTATACGTTATACGTTATACGTTATACGTTATACGTTATACGTTATAGGTCTTACCTTATACGTGATACGTTGTACGTTATACGTTATACGTTATACGTTATACGTTATACGTTATACGCTATACGTTATACGTTATACATTATACGTTATACGTTATACGTTATACGCTATACGTTATACGTTATACGTTATACATTATACGTTATACGTTATACGTTATACGCTATACGTTATACGTTATTCGTTATACGTTATACGTTATACGTTATACGTTATTCGTTATACGTTATACGTTATACGTTATACGTTATACGTTATACGTTATACGTTATACGTTATACGTTATACGTTATACGTTATACGTTATACGTTATACGTTATAGGTCTTACCTTATACGTGATACGTTGTACGTTATACGTTATACGTTATACGTTATACGTTATACGTTATACGTTATACGTAATACGTTATACGTTATACGTTATACATTATACGTTATACGTTATACGTTATACGCTATACGTTATACGTTACACGTTATACATTATACGTTATACGTTATACGTTATACGTTATACGTTATACGTTATACGTTATACGTTATACGTTATACGTTATACGTTATACGTAATACGTTATACGTTATACGTTATACGTTATAGGTCATACCTTATACGTGATACGTTATACGTTATACGTTATACGTAATACGTTATACGTTATACGTTATACGTTAAACGTTATACGTTTTACGTTATACGTTATACGTTTTAGGTCATACCTTATACGTGATACGTCACACGTTGTAAGTTATACGTTATACGTTATACGTTACACGTTATACGTTATACGTAATAGGTTATACGTTATACGTTATACGTTATACGTTATACGTTATACGTTATACGTTATACGTTATACGTTATACGTTATACGTAATACGTTATACGTTATATGTTATACGTTATACGTTGTACGTTATACGTTGTACGTTATACGTTATACGTTATACGTTATACGTTATACGTTATACGTTATACGTTATACGTTATACGTTATACGTTATACGTTATACGTTATACGTTATACGTTATACGTTATACGTTATACGTTATACGTTATACGTTATACGTTATACGTTATACGTTATACGTTATACGTTATACGTTATACGTTATACGTTATACGTTATACGTTATACGTTATACGTTATACGTTATACGTTATACGTTATACGTTATACGTTATAGGTCTTACCTTATACGTGATACGTCGTACGTTATACGTTATACGTTATACATTATACGTTATACGTTATACGTTATACGCTATACGTTATACGTTATTCGTTATACGTTATACGTTATACGTTATACGTTATTCGTTATACGTTATACGTTATACGTTATACGTTATACGTTATACGTTATACGTTATACGTTATACGTTATACGTTATACGTTATACGTTATACGTTATACGTTATACGTTATACGTTATACGTTATACGTTATACGTTATACGTTATACGTTATACGTTATACGTTATACGTTATAGGTCATACCTTATACGTGATACGTTATACGTTATACGTTATACGTTATACGTTATACGTTATGCGTTATACGTTATACGTTATACGTTATACGTTATACGTTATACGTTATACGTTATACGTTATAGGTTATACCTTATACATTATACGTCACACGTTATACATTATACGTAATACGGTATACGTTATGCGTTATACGCTATACGTTATACGTTATGCGCTATACGTAATACGTTATACGTTATAGGTTATTCGTTATACGGTATACGTTATACGTTATACGTTATACGTTATACGTCATACGTTATACGTTATACGTTATACGTTATACGGTATACGTTATGCGTTATACGCTATACGTTATGCGTTATAGGATATACGTAATGCGTTATAGGATATACGTTATACGTTATACGTTATACGTTATACGTTATACGTTATACGTTATACGTTATACGTTATACGTTATACGTTATACGTTATACGTTATACGTTATACGTTATACATTATACGTTATACGTTATACGTTATACGTTATACGTGATACGTTATACGTTATACGTTAACGTTATACGTTACACGTTATACGTTATACGTTATACGCTATACGTTATACGTTATACGTTATAAGTTATACGTTATACGTTATACGTTATATGTTATACGTTATACGTTATACGTTATACGTTATACGTTATACGTTATACGTTACTCGTTACACGTTATACGTCATACGTTATACGTTATACGTTATACGTTATAGGTCATACCTTATACGTGATACGTTATACGTTATACGTTATACGTTATACGTTATACGTTATGCGTTATACGTTATACGTTATACGTTATACGTTATACGTTATACGTTATACGTTATACGTTATAAGTCACACGTTATACGTTATACATTATACGTTATACGTTATACGTTTTACGTTATACGTGATACGTTATACGTTATACGCTATACGTTATACGTTATACGTTATACGTTATACGTTATACGCTATACGTTATACGTTATACGTTATAAGTTATACGTTATACGTTATACGTTATACGTTATACGTTATACGTTATACGTTATACGTTATACGTTATCGGTCACACCTTATACGTGATACGTCATACGTTATACGTTATACGTTATACGTTATACGTTATACGTTATACGTTATACGTTGTACGTTATACGTTATACGTTATACGTTATACGTTATACGTTATACGTTATACGTTATACGTTATACGTTATACGTTATACGTTATACGTTATACGTTATACGTTATACGTTATACGTTATACGTTATACGTTATACGTTATACGTTATACGTTATACGTTATACGTTATACGTTATACGTTATACGTTATAGGTTATACCTTATACATTATACGTCACACGTTATACATTATACGTAATACGGTATACGTTATGCGTTATACGCTATACGTTATACGTTATGCGCTATACGTTATACGTTATACGTTATACGTTATACGTTATACGTTATACGTTATACGTTATACGTTATACGTTATACGTTATACGTTATACGTTATTCGTTATACGTTTTACGTTATACGTTATACGTTATACGTTATACGTTATACGTTATACGTTATACGTTATACGTTATACGTTATACGTTATACGTTATGCGTTATACGTTATACGTTATACGTTATACGTTATACGTTATACGTTATACGTTATACGTTATAAGTCACACGTTATACGTTATACATTATACGTTATACGTTATACGTTTTACGTTATACGTGATACGTTATACGTTATACGTTATACGTTATACGTTATACGTTATACGTTATACGTTATACGCTATACGTTATACGTTATACGTTATAAGTTATACGTTATACGTTATACGTTATACGTTATACGTTATACGTTATACGTTATACGTTATACGTTATCGGTCACACCTTATACGTGATACGTCATACGTTATACGTTATACGTTATACGTTATACGTTATACGTTATACGTTATACGTTGTACGTTATACGTTATACGTTATACGTTATACGTTATACGTTATACGTTATATGTTATACGTTATACGTTATACGTTATACGTTATACGTTATACGTTATACGTTATACGTTATACGTTATACGTTATACGTTATACGTTATACGTTATACGTTATACGTTATACGTTATACGTTATACGTTATACGTTATACGTTATACGTTATACGTTATAGGTTATACCTTATACATTATACGTCACACGTTATACATTATACGTAATACGGTATACGTTATGCGTTATACGCTATACGTTATACGTTATGCGCTATACGTTATACGTTATACGTTATACGTTATACGTTATACGTTATACGTTATACGTTATACGTTATACGTTATACGTTATACGTTATACGTTATTCGTTATACGTTTTACGTTATACGTTATACGTTATACGTTATACGTTATACGTTATACGTTATACGTTATACGCTATACGTTATACGTTCTACGTTATACGTTATACGTTATACGTTATACGTTATACGTAATACGTTATACGTTATACGTTATAGGTTATACCTTATACATTATACGTCACACGTTATACGTTATACGTAATACGGTATACCTTATACATTATACGTCACACGTTATACATTATACGTAATACGGTATACGTTATACGTTATACGTTATACGTTATACGTTATACGTTATACGTTATACGTTATACGTTATAGGTTATACCTTATACATTATACGTCACACGTTATACATTATACGTAATACGGTATACGTTATACGTTATACGTTATACGTTATACGTTATAGGTTATACCTTATACATTATACGTCACACGTTATACATTATACGTAATACGGTATACGTTATGCGTTATACGCTATACGTTATACGTTATGCGCTATACGTTATACGTTATAGGTTATACCTTATACATTATACGTCACACGTTATACGTTATACGTAATACGGTATACCTTATACATTATACGTCACACGTTATACATTATACGTAATACGGTATACGTTATACGTTATACGTTATACGTTATACGTTATACGTTATACGTTATACGTTATACGTTATACGTTATACGTTATACGTTATACGTTATACGTTATACGTTATACGTTATACGTTATACGTTATACGTTATACGTTATACGTTATACGTTATACGTTATAGGTTATACCTTATACATTATACGTCACACGTTATACATTATACGTAATACGGTATACGTTATGCGTTATACGCTATACGTTATACGTTATGCGCTATACGTTATACGTTATACGTTATACGTTATACGTTATACGTTATACGTTATACGTTATACGTTATACGTTATACGTTATACGTTATACGTTATTCGTTATACGTTTTACGTTATACGTTATACGTTATACGTTATACGTTATACGTTATACGTTATACGTTATACGTTATACGTTATACGTTATACGTTATACGTTATACGTGACACGTTATACGTTATACGTTATACGTTATACGTTATACGTTATGCGTTATACGTTATACGTTATACGTTATACGTTATACGTTATACGTTATACGTTATACGTTATAAGTCACACGTTATACGTTATACATTATACGTTATACGTTATACGTTATACGTTATACGTGATACGTTATACGTTATACGTTATACGTTATACGTTATACGTTATACGTTATACGTTATACGCTATACGTTATACGTTATACGTTATAAGTTATACGTTATACGTTATACGTTATACGTTATACGTTATACGTTATACGTTATACGTTATACGTTATCGGTCACACCTTATACGTGATACGTCATACGTTATACGTTATACGTTATACGTTATACGTTATACGTTATACGTTATACGTTGTACGTTATACGTTACACGTTACACGTTATACGTCATACGTTATACGTTATACATTATACGTTATACGTTATACGTTATACGTTATACGTGATACGTTATACGTTATACGTTATACGTTATACGTTATACGTTATACGTTATACGTTATACGCTATACGTTATACGTTATACGTTATAAGTTATACGTTATACGTTATACGTTATACGTTATACGTTATACGTTATACGTTATACGTTACTCGTTACACGTTATACGTCATACGTTATACGTTATACGTTATACGTTATAGGTCATACCTTATACGTTATACGTTATACGTTATACGTTATACGTTATAGGTTATACCTTATACATTATACGTCACACGTTATACATTATACGTAATACGGTATACGTTATGCGTTATACGCTATACGTTATACGTTATGCGCTATACGTAATACGTTATACGTTATAGGTTATTCGTTATACGGTATACGTTATACGTTATACGTTATACGTTATACGTCATACGTTATACGTTATACGTTATACGTTATACGGTATACGTTATGCGTTATACGCTATACGTTATGCGTTATAGGATATACGTCATGCGTTATAGGATATACGTTATACGTTATACGTTATACGTTATACGTTATACGTTATACGTTATACGTTATACGTTATACGTTATACGTTATACGTTATACGTTATACGTTATACATTATACGTTATACGTTATACGTTATACGTTATACGTGATACGTTATACGTTATACGTTAACGTTATACGTTACACGTTATACGTTATACGTTATAAGCTATACGTTATACGTTATACGTTATAAGTTATACGTTATACGTTATACGTTATATGTTATACGTTATACGTTATACGTTATACGTTATACGTTATACGTTATACGTTACTCGTTACACGTTATACGTCATACGTTATACGTTATACGTTATACGTTATAGGTCATACCTTATACGTGATACGTTATACGTTATACGTTATACGTTATACGTTATACGTTATGCGTTATACGTTATACGTTATACGTTATACGTTATACGTTATACGTTATACGTTATAAGTTATACGTTATAAGTCACACGTTATACGTTATACATTATACGTTATACGTTATACGTTATACGTTATACGTGATACGTTATACGTTATACGTTATACGTTATACGTTATACGTTATACGTTATACGTTATACGCTATACGTTATACGTTATACGTTATAAGTTATACGTTATACGTTATACGTTATACGTTATACGTTATACGTTATACGTTATACGTTATACGTTATACGTTATCGGTCACACCTTATACGTGATACGTCATACGTTATACGTTATACGTTATACGTTATACCTTATACGTTATACGTTATACGTTGTACGTTATACGTTATACGTTATACGTTATACGTTATACGTTATACGTTATACGTTATACGTTATACGTTATACGTTATACGTTATACGTTATACGTTATACGTTATACGTTATACGTTATACGTTATACGTTATACGTTATACGTTATACGTTATACGTTATACGTTATACGTTATACGTTATACGTTATACGTTATACGTTATACTTTATACTTTATACGTTATACGTTATACGTTATACGTTATACGTTATACGTTACACGTTATACGTCATACGTTATACGTTATACGTTATACGTTATAGGTCATACCTTATACGTGATACGTTATGCGTTATACGTTATACGTTATTCGTTATACGTTTTACGTTATACGTTATACGTTATACGTTATACGTTATACGTTATACGTTATACGTTATTCGTTATACGTTTTACGTTATACGTTATACGTTATACGTTATACGTTATACGTTATACGTTATACGTTATACGCTATACGTTATACGTTCTACGTTATACGTTATACGTTATACGTTATACGTTATACGTAATACGTTATACGTTATACGTTATAGGTTATACCTTATACATTATACGTCACACGTTATACGTTATACGTAATACGGTATACCTTATACATTATACGTCACACGTTATACATTATACGTAATACGGTATACGTTATACGTTATACGTTATACGTTATACGTTATACGTTATACGTTATACGTTATACGTTATAGGTTATACCTTATACATTATACGTCACACGTTATACATTATACGTAATACGGTATACGTTATGCGTTATACGCTATACGTTATACGTTATGCGCTATACGTTATACGTTATACGTTATACGTTATACGTTATACGTTATACGTTATACGTTATACGTTATACGTTATACGTTATACGTTATACGTTATACGTTATACGTTTTACGTTATACGTTATACGTTATACGTTATACGTTATACGTTATACGTTATACGTTATACGCTATACGTTATACGTTCTACGTTATACGTTATACGTTATACGTTATACGTTATACGTAATACGTTATACGTTATACGTTATAGGTTATACCTTATACATTATACGTCACACGTTATACGTTATACGTAATACGGTATACCTTATACATTATACGTCACACGTTATACATTATACGTAATACGGTATACGTTATACGTTATACGTTATACGTTATACGTTATACGTTATACGTTATACGTTATACGTTATAGGTTATACCTTATACATTATACGTCACACGTTATACATTATACGTAATACGGTATACGTTATGCGTTATACGCTATACGTTATACGTTATGCGCTATACGTAATACGTAATACGTTATAGGTTATACGTTATACGTTATACGTTATACTTTATACGTTATACGTTATACGTTATACGTTATACGTTATACGTTATACGTTATACGTTATAGGTCATACCTTATACGTGATACGTCATACGATATACGTTATACGGTATACGTTATACGTTATACTTTATACGTTATACGTTATACGTTATACGTTATACGCTATACGTTATACGTTATATGTTATAAGTTATACGTTATACGTTATACGTTATACGTTATACGTTATACGTTATACGTTATAAGTCACAAGTTATACGTTATACATTATACGTTATACGTTATACGTTATACGTTATACGTGATACGTTATACGTTATACGTTATACGTTATACGTTATACGTTATACGTTATACGTTATACGCTATACGTTATACGTTATACGTTATAAGTTATACGTTATACGTTATACGTTATACGTTATACGTTATACGTTTTACGTTATACGTTATACGTTATACGTTATACGTTATACGTTATACGTTATACGTTATACGTTATACGTTATACGTTATACGTTATACGTTGTACGTTATACGTTATAAGTTATACGTTATACGTTATACGTTATACGTTATACGTTATACGTTATACGTTATACGTTATACGTTATACGTTATACGTTATACGTTATACGTTATACGTTATACGTTATACGTTATCGGTCATACCTTATACGCGATACGTCATACGTTATACGTTATACGTTATACGTTATACCGTATACGTTATACGTTACACGTTATACGTTATACGTTATACGCTATACGTTACACGTTAGTCGTTATACGTTATACGTTATACGTTATACGTTATTCGTTATACGTTATACGTTATACGTTATACGTTATACGTTATACGTTATACGTTATACGTTATACGTTATACGTTATACGTTATACGTTATACGTTATACGTTATACGTTATACGTTATACGTTATACGTTATACGTTATACGTTATACGTTATACGTTATACGTTATACGTTATACGTTATACGTTATACGTTATACGTTATACGTTATACGTTATACGTTATACGTTAAACGTTATACGTTATACGTTATACGTTATACGTTATACGTTATACGTTATACGTTATACGTTATACGTTATACGTTATACGTTATACGTTATACGTTATACGTTATACGTTATACGTTATACGTTATACGTTATACGTTATACGTTATACGTTATACGTTATACGTTATACGTTATACGTTATACGTTATACGTTATACGTTATACGTTATACGTTATACGTTATACGTTATACGTTATACGTTATACGTTATACGTTATACGTTATACGTTATACGTTATACGTTATACGTTATACGTTATACGTTATACGTTATACTTTATACTTTATACGTTATACGTTATACGTTATACGTTATACGTTATACGTTACACGTTATACGTCATACGTTATACGTTATACGTTATACGTTATAGGTCATACCTTATACGTGATACGTTATGCGTTATACGTTATACGTTATACGTTATACGTTATGCGTTATACGTTATACGTTATACGTTATACGTTATACGTTATACGTTATACGTTATACGTTATACGTTATACGTTATTCGTTATACGTTTTACGTTATACGTTATACGTTATACGTTATACGTTATACGTTATACGTTATACGTTATACGCTATACGTTATACGTTCTACGTTATACGTTATACGTTATACGTTATACGTTATACGTAATACGTTATACGTTATACGTTATAGGTTATACCTTATACATTATACGTCACACGTTATACGTTATACGTAATACGGTATACCTTATACATTATACGTCACACGTTATACATTATACGTAATACGGTATACGTTATACGTTATACGTTATACGTTATACGTTATACGTTATACGTTATACGTTATACGTTATACGTTATACGTTATACGTTATACGTTATACGTTATAGGTCTTACCTTATACGTGATACGTCGTACGTTATACGTTATACGTTATACATTATACGTTATACGTTATACGTTATACGCTATACGTTATACGTTATTCGTTATACGTTATACGTTATACGTTATACGTTATTCGTTATACGTTATACGTTATACGTTATACGTTATACGTTATACGTTATACGTTATACGTTATACGTTATACGTTATACGTTATACGTTATACGTTATACGTTATACGTTATACGTTATACGTTATACGTTATACGTTATACGTTATACGTTATACGTTATACGTTATACGTTATAGGTCATACCTTATACGTGATACGTTATACGTTATACGTTATACGTTATACGTTATACGTTATGCGTTATACGTTATACGTTATACGTTATACGTTATACGTTATACGTTATACGTTATACGTTATAGGTTATACCTTATACATTATACGTCACACGTTATACATTATACGTAATACGGTATACGTTATGCGTTATACGCTATACGTTATACGTTATGCGCTATACGTAATACGTTATACGTTATAGGTTATTCGTTATACGGTATACGTTATACGTTATACGTTATACGTTATACGTCATACGTTATACGTTATACGTTATACGTTATACGGTATACGTTATGCGTTATACGCTATACGTTATGCGTTATAGGATATACGTAATGCGTTATAGGATATACGTTATACGTTATACGTTATACGTTATACGTTATACGTTATACGTTATACGTTATACGTTATACGTTATACGTTATACGTTATACGTTATACGTTATACGTTATACATTATACGTTATACGTTATACGTTATACGTTATACGTGATACGTTATACGTTATACGTTAACGTTATACGTTACACGTTATACGTTATACGTTATACGCTATACGTTATACGTTATACGTTATAAGTTATACGTTATACGTTATACGTTATATGTTATACCTTATACGTTATACGTTATACGTTATACGTTATACGTTATACGTTACTCGTTACACGTTATACGTCATACGTTATACGTTATACGTTATACGTTATAGGTCATACCTTATACGTGATACGTTATACGTTATACGTTATACGTTATACGTTATACGTTATGCGTTATACGTTATACGTTATACGTTATACGTTATACGTTATACGTTATACGTTATACGTTATAAGTCACACGTTATACGTTATACATTATACGTTATACGTTATACGTTTTACGTTATACGTGATACGTTATACGTTATACGCTATACGTTATACGTTATACGTTATACGTTATACGTTATACGCTATACGTTATACGTTATACGTTATAAGTTATACGTTATACGTTATACGTTATACGTTATACGTTATACGTTATACGTTATACGTTATACGTTATCGGTCACACCTTATACGTGATACGTCATACGTTATACGTTATACGTTATACGTTATACGTTATACGTTATACGTTATACGTTGTACGTTATACGTTATACGTTATACGTTATACGTTATACGTTATACGTTATACGTTATACGTTATACGTTATACGTTATACGTTATACGTTATACGTTATACGTTATACGTTATACGTTATACGTTATACGTTATACGTTATACGTTATACGTTATACGTTATACGTTATACGTTATACGTTATACGTTATAGGTTATACCTTATACATTATACGTCACACGTTATACATTATACGTAATACGGTATACGTTATGCGTTATACGCTATACGTTATACGTTATGCGCTATACGTTATACGTTATACGTTATACGTTATACGTTATACGTTATACGTTATACGTTATACGTTATACGTTATACGTTATACGTTATACGTTATTCGTTATACGTTTTACGTTATACGTTATACGTTATACGTTATACGTTATACGTTATACGTTATACGTTATACGTTATACGTTATACGTTATACGTTATGCGTTATACGTTATACGTTATACGTTATACGTTATACGTTATACGTTATACGTTATACGTTATAAGTCACACGTTATACGTTATACATTATACGTTATACGTTATACGTTTTACGTTATACGTGATACGTTATACGTTATACGTTATACGTTATACGTTATACGTTATACGTTATACGTTATACGCTATACGTTATACGTTATACGTTATAAGTTATACGTTATACGTTATACGTTATACGTTATACGTTATACGTTATACGTTATACGTTATACGTTATCGGTCACACCTTATACGTGATACGTCATACGTTATACGTTATACGTTATACGTTATACGTTATACGTTATACGTTATACGTTGTACGTTATACGTTATACGTTATACGTTATACGTTATACGTTATACGTTATATGTTATACGTTATACGTTATACGTTATACGTTATACGTTATACGTTATACGTTATACGTTATACGTTATACGTTATACGTTATACGTTATACGTTATACGTTATACGTTATACGTTATACGTTATACGTTATACGTTATACGTTATACGTTATACGTTATAGGTTATACCTTATACATTATACGTCACACGTTATACATTATACGTAATACGGTATACGTTATGCGTTATACGCTATACGTTATACGTTATGCGCTATACGTTATACGTTATACGTTATACGTTATACGTTATACGTTATACGTTATACGTTATACGTTATACGTTATACGTTATACGTTATACGTTATTCGTTATACGTTTTACGTTATACGTTATACGTTATACGTTATACGTTATACGTTATACGTTATACGTTATACGCTATACGTTATACGTTCTACGTTATACGTTATACGTTATACGTTATACGTTATACGTAATACGTTATACGTTATACGTTATAGGTTATACCTTATACATTATACGTCACACGTTATACGTTATACGTAATACGGTATACCTTATACATTATACGTCACACGTTATACATTATACGTAATACGGTATACGTTATACGTTATACGTTATACGTTATACGTTATACGTTATACGTTATACGTTATACGTTATAGGTTATACCTTATACATTATACGTCACACGTTATACATTATACGTAATACGGTATACGTTATACGTTATACGTTATACGTTATACGTTATAGGTTATACCTTATACATTATACGTCACACGTTATACATTATACGTAATACGGTATACGTTATGCGTTATACGCTATACGTTATACGTTATGCGCTATACGTTATACGTTATAGGTTATACCTTATACATTATACGTCACACGTTATACGTTATACGTAATACGGTATACCTTATACATTATACGTCACACGTTATACATTATACGTAATACGGTATACGTTATACGTTATACGTTATACGTTATACGTTATACGTTATACGTTATACGTTACTCGTTACACGTTATACGTCATACGTTATACGTTATACGTTATACGTTATAGGTCATACCTTATACGTGATACGTTATACGTTATACGTTATACGTTATACGTTATACGTTATGCGTTATACGTTATACGTTATACGTTATACGTTATACGTTATACGTTATACGTTATACGTTATACGTTATACGTTATAGGTTATACCTTATACATTATACGTCACACGTTATACATTATACGTAATACGGTATACGTTATGCGTTATACGCTATACGTTATACGTTATGCGCTATACGTTATACGTTATACGTTATACGTTATACGTTATACGTTATATGTTATACGTTATACGTTATACGTTATACGTTATACGTTATACGTTATTCGTTATACGTTTTACGTTATACGTTATACGTTATACGTTATACGTTATACGTTATACGTTATACGTTATACGTTATACGTTATACGTTATACGTTATGCGTTATACGTTATACGTTATACGTTATACGTTATACGTTATACGTTATACGTTATACGTTATAAGTCACACGTTATACGTTATACATTATACGTTATACGTTATACGTTTTACGTTATACGTGATACGTTATACGTTATACGTTATACGTTATACGTTATACGTTATACGTTATACGTTATACGCTATACGTTATACGTTATACGTTATAAGTTATACGTTATACGTTATACGTTATACGTTATACGTTATACGTTATACGTTATACGTTATACGTTATCGGTCACACCTTATACGTGATACGTCATACGTTATACGTTATACGTTATACGTTATACGTTATACGTTATACGTTATACGTTGTACGTTATACGTTATACGTTATACGTTATACGTTATACGTTATACGTTATATGTTATACGTTATACGTTATACGTTATACGTTATACGTTATACGTTATACGTTATACGTTATACGTTATACGTTATACGTTATACGTTATACGTTATACGTTATACGTTATACGTTATACGTTATACGTTATACGTTATACGTTATACGTTATACGTTATAGGTTATACCTTATACATTATACGTCACACGTTATACATTATACGTAATACGGTATACGTTA
>NW_027480365.1:0-15711 GCF_051014685.1 Ptiloglossa arizonensis
GGCCGTTCTAGTTATTCGTTTCGAGCATCAGAACTGCAAAAATTTGGAGTTTTTCAAGCGTTTCTTACCTCAAAACTGCCATATCTCGTGAACGGATTGACCAATCTGCAAAGTTTCTGTTGCATCTGAAAGTAGAAACTAGCCCCATTACAACGGTATGAGTAGTTTTCCCCTAGGCCGTTCTAGTTATTCGTTTCGAGCATCAGAATTGCGAAAATTTGGAGTTTCTCAATCGTTTCTTACATCAAAACTGCCATATCTCGCGAACGGATTGACCAATCCGCAAAGCTTCTGTTGCATCTGAAAGTAGAAACTCGCCCCATTACAACGGTATGAGTAGTTTTCCCCTAGGCCGTTCTAGTTATTCGTTTCGAGCATCAGAACTGCGAAAATTTGGAGTTTTTCAAGCGTTTCTTACCTCAAAACTGCCATATCTCGCGAACGGATTGACCAATCTGCAAAGTTTCTGTTGCATCTGAAAGTAGAAACTAGCCCCATTACAACGGTATGAGTAGTTTTCCCCAAGGCCGTTCTAGTTATTCGTTTCGAGCATCAGAACTGCAAAAATTTGGAGTTTTTCAAGCGTTTCTTACCTCAAAATTGCCATCTCTCGCGAACGGATTGACCAATCTGCAAAGTTTCTGTTGCATCTGAAAGTAGAAACTAGCCCCATTACAACGGTATGAGTAGTTTTCCCCTAGGCCGTTCTAGTTATTCGTTTCGAGCATCAGAACTGCAAAAATTTGGAGTTTTTCAAGCGTTTCTTACCTCAAAACTGCCATCTCTCGCGAACGGATTGACCAATCTGCAAAGTTTCTGTTGCATCTGAAAGTAGAAACTAGCCCCATTACAACGGTATGAGTAGTTTTCCCCTAGGCCGTTCTAGTTATTCGTTTCGAGCATCAGAACTGCGAAAATTTGGAGTTTCTCAAGCGTTTCTTACCTCAAAACTGCCATATCTCGCGAAAGGATTGACCAATTCGCAAAGTTTCTGTTGCATCTGAAAGTAGAAACTCGCCCCATTACAACGGTATGAGTAGTTTTCCCCTAGGCCGTTCTAGTTATTCGTTTCGAGCATCAGAACTGCGAAAATTTGGAGTTTCTCAAGCGTTTCTTATATCAAAACTGACATATCTCGCGAACGGATTGACCAATCCGCAAAGTTTCTGTTGCATCTGAAAGTAGAAACTAGCCCCATTACAACGGTATGAGTAGTTTTCCCCTAGGCGGTTTTGGTTATTCATTTCGAGCATCAGAACTGCGAAAATTTGGAGTTTTTCAAGCGTTTCTTACCTCAAAACTGCCATATCTCGCGAACGGATTGACCAATCCGCAAAGTTTCTGTTGCATCTGAAAGTAGAAACTAGCCCCATTACAACGGTATGAGTAGTTTTCCCCTGGGCCGTTCTAGTTATTCGTTTCGAGCATCAGAACTGCAAAAATTTGGAGTTTTTCAAGCGTTTCTTACCTCAAAACTGCCATATCTCGCGAACGGATTGACCAATCTGCAAAGTTTCTGTTGCATCTGAAAGTAGAAACTAGCCCCATTACAACGGTATGAGTAGTTTTCCCCTAGGCCGTTCTAGTTATTCGTTTCGAGCATCAGAACTGCGAAAATTTGGAGTTTCTCAAGCGTTTCTTACCTCAAAACTGCCATTACTCGCGAACGGATTGACCAATCCGCAAAGTTTCTGTTGCATCTGAAAGTAGAAACTAGCCCCATTACAACGGTATGAGTAGTTTTTCCCTAGGCCGTTTTGGTTATTCGTTTCGAGCATCAGAACTGCGAAAATTTGGAGTTTTTCAAGCGTTTCTTACCTCAAAACTGCCATATCTCGCGAACGGATTGACCAATCCGCAAAGTTTCTGTTGCATCTGAAAGTAGAAACTAGCCCCATTACAACGGTATGAGTAGTTTTCCCCTAGGCCGTTCTAGTGATTCGTTTCGAGCATCAGAACTGCGAAAATTTGGAGTTTCTCAAGCGTTTCTTACCTCAAAACTGCCATATCTCGCGAACGGATTGACCAATCTGCAAAGTTTCTGTTGCATCTGAAAGTAGAAACTAGCCCCATTACAACGGTATGAGTAGTGTTCCCCTAGGCCGTTCTAGTTATTCGTTTCGAGCATCAGAACTGCAAAAATTTGGAGTTTTTCAAGCGTTTCTTACCTCAAAACTGCCATATCTCGCGAACGGATTGACCAATCCGCAAAGTTTCTGTTGCATCTGAAAGTAGAAACTAGCCCCATTACAACGGTATGAGTAGTGTTCCCCTAGGCCGTTCTAGTTATTCGTTTCGAGCATCAGAACTGCAAAAATTTGGAGTTTTTCAAGCGTTTCTTACCTCAAAACTGCCATATCTCGCGAACGGATTGACCAATCCGCAAAGTTTCTGTTGCATCTGAAAGTAGAAACTAGCCCCATTACAACGGTATGAGTAGTTTTCCCCTAGGCCGTTCTAGTTATTCGTTTCGAGCATCAGAACTGCGAAAATTTGGAGTTTTTCAAGCGTTTCTTACCTCAAAACTGCCATATCTCGCGAACGGATTGACCAATCTGCAAAGTTTCTGTTGCATCTGAAAGTAGAAACTAGCCCCATTACAACGGTATGAGTAGTTTTCCCCTAGGCCGTTCTAGTTATTCGTTTCGAGCATCAGAACTGCGAAAATTTGGAGTTTCTCAAGCGTTTCTTACCTCAAAACTGCCATTACTCGCGAACGGATTGACCAATTCGCAAAGTTTCTGTTGCATCTGAAAGTAGAAACTAGCCCCATTACAACGGTATGAGTAGTTTTCCCCTAGGCCGTTCTAGTTATTCGTTTCGAGCATCAGAACTGCAAAAATTTGGAGTTTTTCAAGCGTTTCTTACCTCTAAACTGCCATATCTCGCGAACGGATTGACCAATCTGCAAAGTTTCTGTTGCATCTGAAAGTAGAAACTAGCCCCATTACAACGGTATGAGTAGTTTTCCCCTAGGCCGTTCTAGTTATTCGTTTCGAGCATCAGAATTGCGAAAATTTGGAGTTTCTCAATCGTTTCTTACATCAAAACTGCAATATCTCGCGAACGGATTGACCAATCCGCAAAGTTTCTGTTGCATCTGAAAGTAGAAACTCGCCCCATTACAACGGTATGAGTAGTTTTCCCCTAGGCCGTTCTAGTTATTCGTTTCGAGCATCAGAACTGCGAAAATTTGGAGTTTTTCAAGCGTTTCTTACCTCAAAACTGCCATATCTCGCGAACGGATTGACCAATCTGCAAAGTTTCTGTTGCATCTGAAAGTAGAAACTAGCCCCATTACAACGGTATGAGTAGTTTTCCCCTAGGCCGTTCTAGTTATTCGTTTCGAGCATCAGAACTGCAAAAATTTGGAGTTTTTCAAGCGTTTCTTACCTCAAAACTGCCATATCTCGCGAACGGATTGACCAATCTGCAAAGTTTCTGTTGCATCTGAAAGTAGAAACTAGCCCCATTACAACGGTATGAGTAGTTTTCCCCTAGGCCGTTCTAGTTATTCGTTTCGAGCATCAGAACTGCGAAAATTTGGAGTTTCTCAAGCGTTTCTTACCTCAAAACTGCCATATCTCGCGAACGGATTGACCAATTCGCAAAGTTTCTGTTGCATCTGAAAGTAGAAACTAGCCCCATTACAACGGTATGAGTAGTTTTCCCCTAGGCCGTTCTAGTTATTCGTTTCGAGCATCAGAACTGCAAAAATTTGGAGTTTTTCAAGCGTTTCTTACCTCAAAACTGCCATATCTCGCGAACGGATTGACCAATCTGCAAAGTTTCTGTTGCATCTGAAAGTAGAAACTAGCCCCATTACAACGGTATGAGTAGTGTTCCCCTAGGCCGTTCTAGTTATTCGTTTCGAGCATCAGAACTGCGAAAATTTGGAGTTTCTCAAGCGTTTCTTACCTCAAAACTGCCATATCTCGCGAACGGATTGACCAATTCGCAAAGTTTCTGTTGCATCTGAAAGTAGAAACTCGCCCCATTACAACGGTATGAGTAGTTTTCCCCTAGGCCGTTCTAGTTATTCGTTTCGAGCATCAGAACTGCGAAAATTTGGAGTTTTTCAAGCGTTTCTTACCTCAAAACTGCCATATCTCGCGAACGGATTGACCAATTCGCAAGGTTTCTGTTGCATCTGAAAGTAGAAACTAGCCCCATTACAACGGTATGAGTAGTTTTCCCCTAGGCCGTTCTAGTTATTCGTTTCGAGCATCAGAACTGCAAAAATTTGGAGTTTTTCAAGCGTTTCTTACCTCTAAACTGCCATATCTCGCGAACGGATTGACCAATCTGCAAAGTTTCTGTTGCATCTGAAAGTAGAAACTAGCCCCATTACAACGGTATGAGTAGTTTTCCCCTAGGCCGTTCTAGTTATTCGTTTCGAGCATCAGAATTGCGAAAATTTGGAGTTTCTCAATCGTTTCTTACATCAAAACTGCCATATCTCGCGAACGGATTGACCAATCCGCAAAGTTTCTGTTGCATCTGAAAGTAGAAACTCGCCCCATTACAACGGTATGAGTAGTTTTCCCCTAGGCCGTTCTAGTTATTCGTTTCGAGCATCAGAACTGCGAAAATTTGGAGTTTTTCAAGCGTTTCTTACCTCAAAACTGCCATATCTCGCGAACGGATTGACCAATCTGCAAAGTTTCTGTTGCATCTGAAAGTAGAAACTAGCCCCATTACAACGGTATGAGTAGTTTTCCCCTAGGCCGTTCTAGTTATTCGTTTCGAGCATCAGAATTGCGAAAATTTGGAGTTTCTCAATCGTTTCTTACATCAAAACTGCCATATCTCGCGAACGGATTGACCAATCTGCAAAGTTTCTGTTGCATCTGAAAGTAGAAACTAGCCCCATTTCAACGGTATGAGTAGTTTTCCCCTAGGCCGTTCTAGTTATTCGTTTCGAGCATCAGAACTGCGAAAATTTGGAGTTTCTCAAGCGTTTCTTACCTCAAAACTGCCATATCTCGCGAACGGATTGACCAATTCGCAAAGTTTCTGTTGCATCTGAAAGTAGAAACTAGCCCCATTACAACGGTATGAGTAGTTTTCCCCTAGGCCGTTCTAGTTATTCGTTTCGAGCATCAGAACTGCAAAAATTTGGAGTTTTTCAAGCGTTTCTTACCTCAAAACTGCCATATCTCGCGAACGGATTGACCAATCTGCAAAGTTTCTGTTGCATATGAAAGTAGAAACTAGCCCCATTACAACGGTATGAGTAGTGTTCCCCTAGGCCGTTCTAGTTATTCGTTTCGAGCATCAGAACTGCGAAAATTTGGAGTTTCTCAAGCGTTTCTTACCTCAAAACTGCCATATCTCGCGAACGGATTGACCAATTCGCAAAGTTTCTGTTGCATCTGAAAGTAGAAACTCGCCCCATTACAACGGTATGAGTAGTTTTCCCCTAGGCCGTTCTAGTTATTCGTTTCGAGCATCAGAACTGCGAAAATTTGGAGTTTTTCAAGCGTTTCTTACCTCAAAACTGCCATATCTCGCGAACGGATTGACCAATCTGCAAAGTTTCTGTTGCATCTGAAAGTAGAAACTAGCCCCATTACAACGGTATGAGTAGTTTTCCCCTAGGCCGTTCTAGTTATTCGTTTCGAGCATCAGAATTGCGAAAATTTGGAGTTTCTCAATTGTTTCTTACATCAAAACTGCCATATCTCGCGAACGGATTGACCAATCCGCAAAGTTTCTGTTGCATCTGAAAGTAGAAACTCGCCCCATTACAACGGTATGAGTAGTTTTCCCCTAGGCCGTTCTAGTTATTCGTTTCGAGCATCAGAACTGCGAAAATTTGGAGTTTCTCAAGCGTTTCTTACCTCAAAACTGCCATATCTCGCGAACGGATTGACCAATTCGCAAAGTTTCTGTTGCATCTGAAAGTAGAAACTAGCCCCATTACAACGGTATGAGTAGTTTTCCCCTAGGCCGTTCTAGTTATTCGTTTCGAGCATCAGAACTGCAAAAATTTGGAGTTTTTCAAGCGTTTCTTACCTCAAAACTGCCATATCTCGCGAACGGATTGACCAATCTGCAAAGTTTCTGTTGCATCTGAAAGTAGAAACTAGCTCCATTACAACGGTATGAGTAGTTTTCCCCTAGGCCGTTCTAGTTATTCGTTTCGAGCATCAGAATTGCGAAAATTTGGAGTTTCTCAATCGTTTCTTACATCAAAACTGCCATATCTCGCGAACGGATTGACCAATCCGCAAAGTTTCTGTTGCATCTGAAAGTAGAAACTCGCCCCATTACAACGGTATGAGTAGTTTTCCCCTAGGCCGTTCTAGTTATTCGTTTCGAGCATCAGAACTGCGAAAATTTGGAGTTTTTCAAGCGTTTCTTACCTCAAAACTGCCATATCTCGCGAACGGATTGACCAATCTGCAAAGTTTCTGTTGCATCTGAAAGTAGAAACTAGCTCCATTACAACGGTATGAGTAGTTTTCCCCTAGGCCGTTCTAGTTATTCGTTTCGAGCATCAGAATTGCGAAAATTTGGAGTTTCTCAATCGTTTCTTACATCAAAACTGCCATATCTCGCGAACGGATTGACCAATCCGCAAAGTTTCTGTTGCATCTGAAAGTAGAAACTCGCCCCATTACAACGGTATGAGTAGTTTTCCCCTAGGCCGTTCTAGTTATTCGTTTCGAGCATCAGAACTGCGAAAATTTGGAGTTTTTCAAGCGTTTCTTACCTCAAAACTGCCATATCTCGCGAACGGATTGACCAATCTGCAAAGTTTCTGTTGCATCTGAAAGTAGAAACTAGCCCCATTACAACGGTATGAGTAGTTTTCCCCTAGGCCGTTCTAGTTATTCGTTTCGAGCATCAGAACTGCAAAAATTTGGAGTTTTTCAAGCGTTTCTTACCTCAAAACTGCCATATCTCGCGAACGGATTGACCAATCTGCAAAGTTTCTGTTGCATCTGAAAGTAGAAACTAGCCCCATTACAACGGTATGAGTAGTTTTCCCCTAGGCCGTTCTAGTTATTCGTTTCGAGCATCAGAACTGCGAAAATTTGGAGTTTCTCAAGCGTTTCTTACCTCAAAACTGCCATATCTCGCGAACGGATTGACCAATTCGCAAAGTTTCTGTTGCATCTGAAAGTAGAAACTAGCCCCATTACAACGGTATGAGTAGTTTTCCCCTAGGCCGTTCTAGTTATTCGTTTCGAGCATCAGAACTGCAAAAATTTGGAGTTTTTCAAGCGTTTCCTACCTCAAAACTGCCATATCTCGCGAACGGTTTGACCAATCTGCAAAGTTTCTGTTGCATCTGAAAGTAGAAACTAGCCCCATTACAACGGTATGAGTAGTGTTCCCCTAGGCCGTTCTAGTTATTCGTTTCGAGCATCAGAACTGCAAAAATTTGGAGTTTTTCAAGCGTTTCTTACCTCAAAACTGCCATATCTCGCGAACGGATTGACCAATCCGCAAAGTTTCTGTTGCATCGGAATGTAGAAACTAGCCCCATTACAACGGTATGAGTAGTGTTCCCCTAGGCCGTTCTAGTTATTCGTTTCGAGCATCAGAACTGCAAAAATTTGGAGTTTTTCAAGCGTTTCTTACCTCAAAACTGCCATATCTCGCGAACGGATTGACCAATCCGCAAAGTTTCTGTTGCATCTGAAAGTAGAAACTAGCCCCATTACAACGGTATGAGTAGTTTTCCCCTAGGCCGTTTTGGTTATTCGTTTCGAGCATCAGAACTGCGAAAATTTGGAGTTTCTCAAGCGTTTCTTACCTCAAAACTGCCATATCTCGCGAACGGATTGACCAATCCGCAAAGTTTCTGTTGCATCTGAAAGTAGAAACTCGCCCCATTACAACGGTATGAGTAGTTTTCCCCTAGGCCGTTCTAGTTATTCGTTTCGAGCATCAGAACTGCGAAAATTTGGAGTTTCTCAAGCGTTTCTTACCTCAAAACTGCCATATCTCGCGAACGGATTGACCAATCCGCAAAGTTTCTGTTGCATCTGAAAGTAGAAACTAGCCCCATTACAACGGTATGAGTAGTTTTCCCCTAGGCCGTTCTAGTTATTCGTTTCGAGCATCAGAACTGCGAAAATTTGGAGTTTCTCAAGCGTTTCTTACCTCAAAACTGCCATTACTCGCGAACGGATTGACCAATCCGCAAAGTTTCTGTTGCATCTGAAAGTAGAAACTAGCCCCATTACAACAGTATGAGTAGTTTTCCCCTAGGCCGTTCTAGTTATTCGTTTCGAGCATCAGAACTGCGAAAATTTGGAGTTTTTCAAGCGTTTCTTACATCAAAACTGCCATATCTCGCGAACGGATTGACCAATCCGCAAAGTTTCTGTTGCATCCGAAAGTAGAAACTAGCCCCATTACAACGGTATGAGTAGTTTTCCCCTAGGCCGTTCTAGTTATTCGTTTCGAGCATCAGAACTGCAAAAATTTGGAGTTTTTCAAGCGTTTCTTACCTCAAAACTGCCATATCTCGCGAACGGATTGACCAATCTGCAAAGTTTCTGTTGCATCCGAAAGTAGAAACTAGCCCCATTACAACGGTATGAGTAGTTTTCCCCTAGGCCGTTCTAGTTATTCGTTTCGAGCATCAGAATTGCGAAAATTTGGAGTTTCTCAAGCGTTTCTTACCTCAAAACTGCCATATCTCGCGAACGGATTGACCAATCCGCAAAGTTTCTGTTGCATCTGAAAGTAGAAACTCGCCCCATTACAACGGTATGAGTAGTTTTCCCCTAGGCCGTTCTAGTTATTCGTTTCGAGCATCAGAACTGCGAAAATTTGGAGTTTCTCAAGCGTTTCTTACCTCAAAACTGCCATATCTCGCGAACGGATTGACCAATCCGCAAAGTTTCTGTTGCATCTGAAAGTAGAAACTAGCCCCATTACAACGGTATGAGTAGTTTTCCCCTAGGCCGTTCTAGTTATTCGTTTCGAGCATCAGAACTGCGAAAATTTGGAGTTTCTCAAGCGTTTCTTACCTCAAAACTGCCATTACTCGCGAACGGATTGACCAATCCGCAAAGTTTCTGTTGCATCTGAAAGTAGAAACTAGCCCCATTACAACAGTATGAGTAGTTTTCCCCTAGGCCGTTCTAGTTATTCGTTTCGAGCATCAGAACTGCGAAAATTTGGAGTTTTTCAAGCGTTTCTTACCTCAAAACTGCCATATCTCGCGAACGGATTGACCAATCCGCAAAGTTTCTGTTGCATCCGAAAGTAGAAACTAGCCCCATTACAACGGTATGAGTAGTTTTCCCCTAGGCCGTTCTAGTTATTCGTTTCGAGCATCAGAACTGCAAAAATTTGGAGTTTTTCAAGCGTTTCTTACCTCAAAACTGCCATATCTCGCGAACGGTTTGACCAATCTGCAAAGTTTCTGTTGCATCTGAAAGTAGAAACTAGCCCCATTACAACGGTATGAGTAGTGTTCCCCTAGGCCGTTCTAGTTATTCGTTTCGAGCATCAGAACTGCAAAAATTTGGAGTTTTAGAAGCGTTTCTTACCTCAAAACTGCCATATCTCGCGAACGGATTGACCAATCCGCAAAGTTTCTGTTGCATCGGAATGTAGAAACTAGCCCCATTACAACGGTATGAGTAGTGTTCCCCTAGGCCGTTCTAGTTATTCGTTTCGAGCATCAGAACTGCAAAAATTTGGAGTTTTTCAAGCGTTTCTTACCTCAAAACTGCCATATCTCGCGAACGGATTGACCAATCCGCAAAGTTTCTGTTGCATCTGAAAGTAGAAACTAGCCCCATTACAACGGTATGAGTAGTTTTCCCCTAGGCCGTTTTGGTTATTCGTTTCGAGCATCAGAACTGCGAAAATTTGGAGTTTCTCAAGCGTTTCTTACCTCAAAACTGCCATATCTCGCGAACGGATTGACCAATCCGCAAAGTTTCTGTTGCATCTGAAAGTAGAAACTCGCCCCATTACAACGGTATGAGTAGTTTTCCCCTAGGCCGTTCTAGTTATTCGTTTCGAGCATCAGAACTGCGAAAATTTGGAGTTTCTCAAGCGTTTCTTACCTCAAAACTGCCATATCTCGCGAACGGATTGACCAATCCGCAAAGTTTCTGTTGCATCTGAAAGTAGAAACTAGCCCCATTACAACGGTATGAGTAGTTTTCCCCTAGGCCGTTCTAGTTATTCGTTTCGAGCATCAGAACTGCGAAAATTTGGAGTTTCTCAAGCGTTTCTTACCTCAAAACTGCCATTACTCGCGAACGGATTGACCAATCCGCAAAGTTTCTGTTGCATCTGAAAGTAGAAACTAGCCCCATTACAACAGTATGAGTAGTTTTCCCCTAGGCCGTTCTAGTTATTCGTTTCGAGCATCAGAACTGCGAAAATTTGGAGTTTTTCAAGCGTTTCTTACCTCTAAACTGCCATATCTCGCGAACGGATTGACCAATCTGCAAAGTTTCTGTTGCATCTGAAAGTAGAAACTAGCCCCATTACAACGGTATGAGTAGTTTTCCCCTAGGCCGTTCTAGTTATTCGTTTCGAGCATCAGAATTGCGAAAATTTGGAGTTTCTCAATCGTTTCTTACATCAAAACTGCCATATCTCGCGAACGGATTGACCAATCCGCAAAGTTTCTGTTGCATCTGAAAGTAGAAACTCGCCCCATTACAACGGTATGAGTAGTTTTCCCCTAGGCCGTTCTAGTTATTCGTTTCGAGCATCAGAACTGCGAAAATTTGGAGTTTTTCAAGCGTTTCTTACCTCAAAACTGCCATATCTCGCGAACGGATTTACCAATCTGCAAAGTTTCTGTTGCATCTGAAAGTAGAAACTAGCCCCATTACAACGGTATGAGTAGTTTTCCCCTAGGCCGTTCTAGTTATTCGTTTCGAGCATCAGAACTGCAAAAATTTGGAGTTTTTCAAGCGTTTCTTACCTCAAAACTGCCATATCTCGCGAACGGATTGACCAATCTGCAAAGTTTCTGTTGCATCTGAAAGTAGAAACTAGCCCCATTACAACGGTATGAGTAGTTTTCCCCTAGGCCGTTCTAGTTATTCGTTTCGAGCATCAGAACTGCGAAAATTTGGAGTTTCTCAAGCGTTTCTTACCTCAAAACTGCCATATCTCGCGAACGGATTGACCAATTCGCAAAGTTTCTGTTGCATCTGAAAGTAGAAACTAGCCCCATTACAACGGTATGAGTAGTTTTCCCCTAGGCCGTTCTAGTTATTCGTTTCGAGCATCAGAACTGCAAAAATTTGGAGTTTTTCAAGCGTTTCTTACCTCAAAACTGCCATATCTCGCGAACGGATTGACCAATCTGCAAAGTTTCTGTTGCATCTGAAAGTAGAAACTAGCCCCATTACAACGGTATGAGTAGTGTTCCCCTAGGCCGTTCTAGTTATTCGTTTCGAGCATCAGAACTGCGAAAATTTGGAGTTTCTCAAGCGTTTCTTACCTCAAAACTGCCATATCTCGCGAACGGATTGACCAATTCGCAAAGTTTCTGTTGCATCTGAAAGTAGAAACTCGCCCCATTACAACGGTATGAGTAGTTTTCCCCTAGGCCGTTCTAGTTATTCGTTTCGAGCATCAGAACTGCGAAAATTTGGAGTTTTTCAAGCGTTTCTTACCTCAAAACTGCCATATCTCGCGAACGGATTGACCAATCTGCAAAGTTTCTGTTGCATCTGAAAGTAGAAACTAGCCCCATTACAACGGTATGAGTAGTTTTCCCCTAGGCCGTTCTAGTTATTCGTTTCGAGCATCAGAATTGCGAAAATTTGGAGTTTCTCAATTGTTTCTTACATCAAAACTGCCATATCTCGCGAACGGATTGACCAATCCGCAAAGTTTCTGTTGCATCTGAAAGTAGAAACTCGCCCCATTACAACGGTATGAGTAGTTTTCCCCTAGGCCGTTCTAGTTATTCGTTTCGAGCATCAGAACTGCGAAAATTTGGAGTTTCTCAAGCGTTTCTTACCTCAAAACTGCCATATCTCGCGAACGGATTGACCAATTCGCAAAGTTTCTGTTGCATCTGAAAGTAGAAACTAGCCCCATTACAACGGTATGAGTAGTTTTCCCCTAGGCCGTTCTAGTTATTCGTTTCGAGCATCAGAACTGCAAAAATTTGGAGTTTTTCAAGCGTTTCTTACCTCAAAACTGCCATATCTCGCGAACGGATTGACCAATCTGCAAAGTTTCTGTTGCATCTGAAAGTAGAAACTAGCTCCATTACAACGGTATGAGTAGTTTTCCCCTAGGCCGTTCTAGTTATTCGTTTCGAGCATCAGAATTGCGAAAATTTGGAGTTTCTCAATCGTTTCTTACATCAAAACTGCCATATCTCGCGAACGGATTGACCAATCCGCAAAGTTTCTGTTGCATCTGAAAGTAGAAACTCGCCCCATTACAACGGTATGAGTAGTTTTCCCCTAGGCCGTTCTAGTTATTCGTTTCGAGCATCAGAACTGCGAAAATTTGGAGTTTTTCAAGCGTTTCTTACCTCAAAACTGCCATATCTCGCGAACGGATTGACCAATCTGCAAAGTTTCTGTTGCATCTGAAAGTAGAAACTAGCTCCATTACAACGGTATGAGTAGTTTTCCCCTAGGCCGTTCTAGTTATTCGTTTCGAGCATCAGAATTGCGAAAATTTGGAGTTTCTCAATCGTTTCTTACATCAAAACTGCCATATCTCGCGAACGGATTGACCAATCCGCAAAGTTTCTGTTGCATCTGAAAGTAGAAACTCGCCCCATTACAACGGTATGAGTAGTTTTCCCCTAGGCCGTTCTAGTTATTCGTTTCGAGCATCAGAACTGCGAAAATTTGGAGTTTTTCAAGCGTTTCTTACCTCAAAACTGCCATATCTCGCGAACGGATTGACCAATCTGTAAAGTTTCTGTTGCATCTGAAAGTAGAAACTAGCCCCATTACAACGGTATGAGTAGTTTTCCCCTAGGCCGTTCTAGTTATTCGTTTCGAGCATCAGAACTGCAAAAATTTGGAGTTTTTCAAGCGTTTCTTACCTCAAAACTGCCATATCTCGCGAACGGATTGACCAATCTGCAAAGTTTCTGTTGCATCTGAAAGTAGAAACTAGCCCCATTACAACGGTATGAGTAGTTTTCCCCTAGGCCGTTCTAGTTATTCGTTTCGAGCATCAGAACTGCGAAAATTTGGAGTTTCTCAAGCGTTTCTTACCTCAAAACTGCCATATCTC
Source organism: Ptiloglossa arizonensis (assembly GCF_051014685.1). Taxonomy (NCBI): domain Eukaryota; kingdom Metazoa; phylum Arthropoda; class Insecta; order Hymenoptera; family Colletidae; genus Ptiloglossa; species Ptiloglossa arizonensis. The sequence continues at coordinate 13,213 of NW_027480365.1, forward strand.
GCGAACGGATTGACCAATTCGCAAAGTTTCTGTTGCATCTGAAAGTAGAAACTAGCCCCATTACAACGGTATGAGTAGTTTTCCCCTAGGCCGTTCTAGTTATTCGTTTCGAGCATCAGAACTGCAAAAATTTGGAGTTTTTCAAGCGTTTCCTACCTCAAAACTGCCATATCTCGCGAACGGTTTGAGCAATCTGCAAAGTTTCTGTTGCATCTGAAAGTAGAAACTAGCCCCATTACAACGGTATGAGTAGTGTTCCCCTAGGCCGTTCTAGTTATTCGTTTCGAGCATCAGAACTGCAAAAATTTGGAGTTTTTCAAGCGTTTCCTACCTCAAAACTGCCATATCTCGCGAACGGATTGACCAATCCGCAAAGTTTCTGTTGCATCGGAATGTAGAAACTAGCCCCATTACAACGGTATGAGTAGTGTTCCCCTAGGCCGTTCTAGTTATTCGTTTCGAGCATCAGAACTGCGAAAATTTGGAGTTTCTCAAGCGTTTCTTACCTCAAAACTGCCATATCTCGCGAACGGATTGACCAATCCGCAAAGTTTCTGTTGCATCTGAAAGTAGAAACTCGCCCCATTACAACGGTATGAGTAGTTTTCCCCTAGGCCGTTCTAGTTATTCGTTTCGAGCATCAGAACTGCGAAAATTTGGAGTTTCTCAAGCGTTTCTTACCTCAAAACTGCCATATCTCTCGAACGGATTGACCAATCCGCAAAGTTTCTGTTGCATCCGAAAGTAGAAACTAGCCCCATTACAACGGTATGAGTAGTTTTCCCCTAGGCCGTTCTAGTTATTCGTTTCGAGCATCAGAACTGCAAAAATTTGGAGTTTTTCAAGCGTTTCTTACCTCAAAACTGCCATATCTCGCGAACGGATTGACCAATTCGCAAAGTTTCTGTTGCATCTGAAAGTAGAAACTCCCCCATTACAACGGTATGAGTAGTTTTCCCCTAGGCCGTTCTAGTTATTCGTTTCGAGCATCAGAACTGCGAAAATTTGGAGTTTTTCAAGCGTTTCTTACCTCAAAACTGCCATATCTCGCGAACGGATTGACCAATCCGCAAAGTTTCTGTTGCATCCGAAAGTAGAAACTAGCCCCATTACAACGGTATGAGTAGTTTTCCCCTAGGCCGTTCTAGTTATTCGTTTCGAGCATCAGAATTGCGAAAATTTGGAGTTTCTCAATCGTTTCTTACATCAAAACTGCCATATCTCGCGAACGGATTGACCAATCCGCAAAGTTTCTGTTGCATCTGAAAGTAGAAACTCGCCCCATTACAACGGTATGAGTAGTTTTCCCCTAGGCCGTTCTAGTTATTCGTTTCGAGCATCAGAATTGCGAAAATTTGGAGTTTCTCAAGCGTTTCTTACCTCAAAACTGCCATATCTCGCGAACGGATTGACCAATCCGCAAAGTTTCTGTTGCATCTGAAAGTAGAAACTAGCCCCATTACAACAGTATGAGTAGTTTTCCCCTAGGCCGTTCTAGTTATTCGTTTCGAGCATCAGAACTGCGAAAATTTGGAGTTTTTCAAGCGTTTCTTACCTCAAAACTGCCATATCTCGCGAACGGATTGACCAATTCGCAAAGTTTCTGTTGCATCTGAAAGTAGAAACTCCCCCATTACAACGGTATGAGTAGTTTTCCCCTAGGCCGTTCTAGTTATTCGTTTCGAGCATCAGAACTGCGAAAATTTGGAGTTTTTCAAGCGTTTCTTACCTCAAAACTGCCATATCTCGCGAACGGATTGACCAATCCGCAAAGTTTCTGTTGCATCCGAAAGTAGAAACTAGCCCCATTACAACGGTATGAGTAGTTTTCCCCTAGGCCGTTCTAGTTATTCGTTTCGAGCATCAGAATTGCGAAAATTTGGAGTTTCTCAATCGTTTCTTACATCAAAACTGCCATATCTCGCGAACGGATTGACCAATCCGCAAAGTTTCTGTTGCATCTGAAAGTAGAAACTCGCCCCATTACAACGGTATGAGTAGTTTTCCCCTAGGCCGTTCTAGTTATTCGTTTCGAGCATCAGAACTGCGAAAATTTGGAGTTTCTCAAGCGTTTCTTACCTCAAAACTGCCATATCTCGCGAACGGATTGACCAATTCGCAAAGTTTCTGTTGCATCTGAAAGTAGAAACTCCCCCATTACAACGGTATGAGTAGTTTTCCCCTAGGCCGTTCTAGTTATTCGTTTCGAGCATCAGAACTGCGAAAATTTGGAGTTTTTCAAGCGTTTCTTACCTCAAAACTGCCATATCTCGCGAACGGATTGACAATCCGCAAAGTTTCTGTTGCATCCGAAAGTAGAAACTAGCCCCATTACAACGGTATGAGTAGTTTTCCCCTAGGCCGTTCTAGTTATTCGTTTCGAGCATCAGAATTGCGAAAATTTGGAGTTTCTCAATCGTTTCTTACATCAAAACTGCCATATCTCGCGAACGGATTGACCAATCCGCAAAGTTTCTGTTGCATCTGAAAGTAGAAACT
>NW_027480366.1:0-15647 GCF_051014685.1 Ptiloglossa arizonensis
CCCTAGGCCATTCTGGTTAAGCGAATGGAGCAGCAGAAGTGCGAAAAATTTGTTGCCTTCTCAACCATTTCTTAGCTTCAAACTCCCATATCTCGCGAATGGATTGACCTAACCCAAAAATTCCTATTGCCTCTGGAAGTAGAAACTCGTCCGGTTACAACGGTATGTGTATTTCCCCCCTAGGCCATTCTGGTTAAGCGATTGGAGCAGCAGAAGTGCAAAAAATTTGTTGTCTTGTCAACCATTTCTTAGCTTCAAAGTCCCATATCTCGCGAACGGATTGACCTAACCCAAAAATTCCTTTTGCATCTGAAAGTAAAAACTCGCCCGATTACAGCGTATGTGCATTTCTTCCCTAGGCCATTCTGGTTAAGCGATTGGAGGAGCAGAAGTGCGAAAAATTTGTTACCTTCTCAACCATTTCTTAGCTTCAAACTCCCGTATCTCGCGAACGGATTGACCTAACCCAAAAAATCCTGCAGCGTCTGAAAGTAGGGACTCGACCTCTTACAACGGTATGTGTATTTTTTCCCTAGGCCATTCTGGTTAAGCGGTTGGAGCAGCAGAAGTGCGAAATATTTGTTGCCTTCTCAACCATTTCTTGGCTTCAAACTCCCATATCTCGCGAACAGGTTGACCTAACCCAAATATTTCTGCTGCGTCTGAAAGTAGAAAATCGCCCGATTACAGCCGTATGTGTATTTTTTCCCTAGGCCATTCTGGTTAAGCGTTTGAAGCAGCAGAAGTGCGAAATATTTGTTGCCATCTCAACCACTTCTTGGCTTCAAACTCCCATATGTCGCGAACAGATTGACCTAACCCAAAAATTCCTGCAGCGTCTGAACGTAATAACTCGCCCGATTACAGCGGTATGTGTATTTTTTCCCTAGGCCATTCTGGTTAAGCGTTTGGAGCAACAGAAGTGCGAAAAATTTGTTGCCTTCTCAACCATTTCTTGGCTTCAAACTCCCATATCTCGCGAACAGATTGACCTAACCAAAAAATTACTGCTGCGTCTGAAAGTAGAAACTCGCCCGATCACAACGGTATGTGAATTCTCCCCCTAGGCCATTCTGTTTAAGCGACTGGAGCACCAGAAGTGCAAAAAATTTTTTGCCTCCTCAACCATTTCTTGGCTTCAAAGTCCCATATCTCGCGAACGGATTGACCAAACCCAAAAATTCCTATTGCATCTGAAAGTAGAAACTCGCCCGATTACAACGGTATGTGTATTTTTTCCCTAGGCCATTCTGGTTAAGCGATTGGAGCAGCAGAAGTGCGAAATATTTGTTGCCTTCTCAACCATTTCTTGGCTTCAAACTCCCATATCTCGCGAACAGGTTGACCTAACCCAAATATTTCTGCTGCGTCTGAAAGTAGAAAATCGCCCGATTACAGCCGTATGTGTATTTTTTCCCTAGGCCATTCTGGTTAAGCGGTTGGAGCAGCAGAAGTGCGAAATATTTGTTGCCTTCTCAACCATTTCTTGGCTTCAAACTCCCATTTGTCGCGAACGGATTGACCTAACCCAAAAATTCCTGCAGCGTCTGAACGTAAAAACTCGCCCGATTACAGCGGTATGTGTGTTTTTTCCCTAGGCCATTCTGGTTAAGCGATTGGAGCAGCAGAAGTGCGAAAAATTTGTTGCCTTCTCAACCATTTCTCAGCTTCAAACTCCCATATCTCGCGAATGGATTGACCTAACCCAAAAATTCCTACTGCCTCTGGAAGTAGAAACTCGTCCGGTTACAACGGTGTGTGTATTTTTTCCCTAGGCCATTCTAGTTAAGCGTTTGGAGCAGCAGAATTGCGAAATATTTGTTGCCTTCTCAACCATTTCTTGGCTTCAAACTCCCATATCTCGCGAACGGATTGACCTAACCCAAAAATTCCTGCAGCGTCTGAGCGTAGAAACTCGCCCGATTTCAACGGTGTGCGTATTTTTTCCCCAGGAGATTCTGGTTAAGCGTTTGGAGCAGCAGAAGTGCGAAAAATTTGTTGCCTTCTCAACCATTTCTTAGATTCAAACTCCCATATCTCGCGAACGGATTGACCAAACCCAAAAATTCCTATTGCATCTGAAAGTAGAAACTCGCCCGATTACAACGGTATGTGTATTTCCCCTCGAGGCCATTCTGGTTAAGCGATTGGAGCAGCAGAAGTGCAAAAAATTTGTTGTCTTGTCAACCATTTCTTAGCTTCAAAGTCCCATATCTCGCGAACGGATTGACCTAACCCAAAAATTCCTGCAGCGTCTGAACGTAAAAACTCGCCCGATTACAGCCGTATGTGTGTTTTTTCCCTAGGCCATTCTGGTTAAGCGTTTGAAGCAGCAGAAGTGCGAAATATTTGTTGCCATCTCAACCATTTCTTGGCTTCAAACTCCCATATGTCGCGAACGGATTGACCTAACCCAAAAATTCCTGCAGCGTCTGAACGTAAAAACTCGCCCGATTACAGCGGTATGTGTATTTTTTCCCTAGGCCATTCTGGTTAAGCGTTTGGAGCAACAGAAGTGCGAAAAATTTGTTGCCTTCTCAATCATTTCTTAGCTTCAAACTCACATATCTCGCGAACGGATTGACCTCACCCAAAAACTCCTATTGCATCTGAAAGTAGAAACTCGCCCGATTACAACGGTATGTGTATTTTTTCCCTAGGCCATTCTGGTTAAGCGATTGGAGCTGCAGAAGTGCGAAAAATTTGTTACCTTCTCAACCATTTCTTAGCTTCAAACTCCCATATCTCGCGAACGGATTGACCTAACCCAAAAATTCGTATTGCATTTGAAAGTAGAAACTCGCCCGATTACAACGGTATGTGTATTTATCCCCTAGGCCATTCTGGTTAAGCGACGGGAGCAGCAGAAGTGCAAAAAATTTGTTGCCTTCTCAACCATTTCTTGGCTTCAAACTCCCATATCTCGCGAACAGATTGACCTAACCCAAAAATTCCTGCAGCGTCTGAACGTAGAAACTCGCCCGATTACAACGGTATGTGTATTTCCCCCCTAGGCCATTCTGGTTAAGCGATTGGAGCAGCAGAAGTGCAAAAAATTTGTTGTCTTGTCAACCATTTCTTAGCTTCAAAGTCCCATATCTCGCGAACGGATTGACCTAACCCAAAAATTCCTTTTGCATCTGAAGGTAAAAACTCGCCCGATTACAGCGGTATGTGTATTTCTTCCCTAGGCCATTCTGGTTAAGCGATTGGAGCAGCAGAAGTGCGAAAAATTTTTTACCTTCTCAACCATTTCTTAGCTTCAAACTCCCGTACCTCGCGAACGGATTGCACTAACCCAAAAATTCCTGCAGCGTCTGAAAGTAGGAACTCGTCCGGTTACAACGGTATGTGTATTTTTTCCCTAGGCCATTCTGGTTAAGCGGTTGGAGCAGCAGAAGTGCGAAATATTTGTTGCCTTCTCAACCATTTCTTGGCTTCAAACTCCCATATCTCGCGAACAGATTGACCTAACCCAAAAATTTCTGCTGCGTCTGAAAGTAGAAACTCGCCCGATTACAGCCGTATGTGTATTTTTTCCCTAGGCCATTCTGGTTAAGCATTTGAAGCAGCAGAAGTGCGAAATATTTGTTGCCATCTCAACCATTTCTTGGCTTCAAACTCCCATATGTCGCGAACGGATTGACCTATCCCAAAAATTCCTGCAGCGTCTGAACGTAAAAACTCGCCCGATTACAGCGGTATGTGTATTTTTTCCCTAGGCCATTCTGGTTAAGTGTTTGGAGCAACAGAAGTGCGAAAAATTTGTTGCCTTCTCAATCATTTCTTAGCTTCAAACTCCCATATCTCGCGAACGGATTGACCTAACCCAAAAATTCCTATTGCATCTGAAAGTAGAAACTCGTCCTCTTACAACGGTATGTGTATTTTTTCCCTAGGCCATTCTGGTTAAGCGGTTGGAGCAGCAGAAGTGCGAAATATTTGTTGCCTTCTCAACCATTTCTTGGCTTCAAACTCCCATATCTCGCGAACAGATTGACCTAACCCAAAAATTTCTGCTGCGTCTGAAAGTAGAAACTCGCCCGATTACAGCCGTATGTGTATTTTTTCCCTAGGCCATTCTGGTTAAGCATTTGAAGCAGCAGAAATGCGAAATATTTGTTGCCATCTCAACCATTTCTTGGCTTCAAACTCCCATATGTCGCGAACGGATTGACCTATCCCAAAAATTCCTGCAGCGTCTGAACGTAAAAACTCGCCCGATTACAGCGGTATGTGTATTTTTTCCCTAGGCCATTCTGGTTAAGTGTTTGGAGCAGCAGAAGAGCGAAATATTTGTTGCCTTCTCAACCATTTCTTGGCTTCAAACTCCCATATCTCGCTAACAGATTGACCTAACCAAAAAATTCCTGCTGCGTCTGAAAGTAGAAACTCGCCCGATCACAACGGTATGTGTATTCTCCCCCTAGGCCATTCTGTTTAAGCGACTGGAGCAGCAGAAGTGCAAAAAATTTTTTGCCTTCTCAACCATTTCTTGGCTTCAAACTCCCATATGTCGCGAACGGATTGACCTAACCCAAAAATTCCTATTGCATGTGAAAGTAGAAAGTCGCCCGATTACAACGGTATGTGTATTTTTTCCCTAGGCCATTCTAGTTAAGCGTTTGGAGCAGCAGAAGTGCGAAATATTTGTTGCCTTCTCAACCATTTCTTGGCTTCAAACTCCCATATCTCGCGAACGGATCGACCTAACCCCAAAATTCCTATTGCGTCTGAAAGTAGAAACTCGTCCTCTTACAACGGTATGTGTATTTTTTCCCTAGGCCATTCTGGTTAAGCGATTGGAGCAGCAGAAGTGCGAAAAATTTGTTACCTTCTCAACCATTTCTTAGCTTCAAACTCCCATATCTCGCGAACAGATTGACCTAACACAAAAGATCCTGCTGCGTCTGAAAGTAGAAACTCGCCCGATTACAAAGGTATGTGTATTTTTTCCCTCGGCCATTCTGGTTAAGCGTTTGGAGCAGCAGAAATGCGAAAAATTTGTTGTCTTCTCAACCACTTCTTAGCTTCAAACTCCCATATCTCGCGAACGGATCGACCTAACCCAAAAATTCCTATTGCGTCTGAAAGTAGAAACTCGTCCTCTTACAACGGTATGTGTATTTTTTGCCTAGGCCATTCTGGTTAAGCGTTTGGAGCAGCAGAAGTGCGAAATATTTGTTGCCTACTCAACCATTTCTTGGCTTCAAACTCCCATATCTCGCGAACAGATTGACCTAACCCAAAAATTCCTGCTGCGTCTGAGAGTAGAAGCTCGCCCGATTACAACGGTATGCGTATTTTTTCCCTAGGCCATTCTGGTTAAGCGTTTGGAGCAGCAGAATTGCGAAAAATTTGTTGTCTTCTCAACCATTTCTTAGCTTCAAACTCCCATATGTCGCGAACGGATTGACCTAACCCAGAAATTCCTGCTGCGTCTGAAAGTAGAAACTCGCCCGATTACAACCGTATGTGTATTTTTTCCCTAGGCCGATCTGGTTAAACGATTGGAGCAGCAGAATTGCGAAAAATTTGATGCTTTCTCAACCGTTTCTTAGCTTCAAACTCCCATATCTCGCGAACGGATCGACCTAACCCAAAAATTCCTATTGCGTCTGAAAGTAAAAACTCGCCCGATTACAGCGGTATGTGTATTTTTTCCCTAGGCCATTCTGGTTAAGCGATTGGAGCAGCAGAAGTGCGAAAAATTTGTTACCTTCTCAACCATTTCTTAGCTTCAAACTCCCATATCTCGCGAACAGATTGACCTAACCCAAAAGTTCCTGCTGCGTCTGAAAGTAGAAACTCGCCCGATTACAAAGGTATGTGTATTTTTTCCCTAGGCCATTCTGGTTAAGCGTTTGGAGCAGCAGAATTGCGAAAAATTTGTTGTCTTCTCAACCACTTCTTAGCTTCAAACTCCCATATGTCGCGAACGGATTGACCTAACCCAGAAATTCCTGCTGCGTCTGAAAGTAGAAACTCGCCCGATTACAACCGTATGTGTATTTTTTCCCTAGGCCAATCTGGTTAAGCGATTGGAGCAGCAGAATTGCGAAAAATTTGATGCTTTCTCAACCGTTTCTTAGCTTCAAACTCCCATATCTCGCGAACGGATCGACCTAACCCAAAAATTCCTATTGCGTCTGAAAGTAGAAACTCGTCCTCTTACAACGGTATGTGTATTTTTTGCCTAGGCCATTCTGGTTAAGCGTTTGGAGCAGCAGAAGTGCGAAATATTTGTTGCCTACTCAACCATTTCTTGGCTTCAAACTCCCATATCTCGCGAACAGATTGACCTAACCCAAAAATTCCTGCTGCGTCTGAGAGTAGAAAGTCGCCCGATTACAACGGTATGTGTATTTTTTCCCTATGCCATTCTGGTTAAGCGATTGGAGCAGCAGAAGTGCGAAAAATTTGTTGCCTTCTCAACCATTTCTTGGCTTCAAACTCCCATATCTCGCGAACGGATCGACCTAACCCAAAAATTCCTATTGCGTCTGAAAGTAGAAACTCGTCCTCTTACAACGGTATGTGTATTTTTTCCCTAGGCCATTCTGGTTAAGCGATTGGAGCAGCAGAAGTGCGAAAAATTTGTTACCTTCTCAACCATTTCTTAGCTTCAAACTCCCATATCTCGCGAACAGATTGACCTAACCCAAAAGATCCTGCTGCGTCTGAAAGTAGAAACTCGCCCGATTACAAAGGTATGTGTATTTTTTCCCTCGGCCATTCTGGTTAAGCGTTTGGAGCAGCAGAAATGCGAAAAATTTGTTGTCTTCTCAACCACTTCTTAGCTTCAAACTCCCATATCTCGCGAACGGATCGACCTAACCCAAAAATTCCTATTGCGTCTGAAAGTAGAAACTCGTCCTCTTACAACGGTATGTGTATTTTTTGCCTAGGCCATTCTGGTTAAGCGTTTGGAGCAGCAGAAGTGCGAAATATTTGTTGCCTACTCAACCATTTCTTGGCTTCAAACTCCCATATCTCGCGAACAGATTGACCTAACCCAAAAATTCCTGCTGCGTCTGAGAGTAGAAGCTCGCCCGATTACAACGGTATTCGTATTTTTTCCCTAGGCCATTCTGGTTAAGCGTTTGGAGCAGCAGAATTGCGAAAAATTTGTTGTCTTCTCAACCATTTCTTAGCTTCAAACTCCCATATGTCGCGAACGGATTGACCTAACCCAGAAATTCCTGCTGCGTCTGAAAGTAGAAACTCGCCCGATTACAACCGTATGTGTATTTTTTCCCTAGGCCGATCTGGTTAAACGATTGGAGCAGCAGAATTGCGAAAAATTTGATGCTTTCTCAACCGTTTCTTAGCTTCAAACTCCCATATCTCGCGAACGGATCGACCTAACCCAAAAATTCCTATTGCGTCTGAAAGTAAAAACTCGCCCGATAACAGCGGTATGTGTATTTTTTCCCTAGGCCATTCTGGTTAAGCGATTGGAGCAGCAGAAGTGCGAAAAATTTGTTACCTTCTCAACCATTTCTTAGCTTCAAACTCCCATATCTCGCGAACAGATTGACCTAACCCAAAAGTTCCTGCTGCGTCTGAAAGTAGAAACTCGCCCGATTACAAAGGTATGTGTATTTTTTCCCTAGGCCATTCTGGTTAAGCGTTTGGAGCAGCAGAATTGCGAAAAATTTGTTGTCTTCTCAACCACTTCTTAGCTTCAAACTCCCATATGTCGCGAACGGATTGACCTATCCCAAAAATTCCTGCAGCGTCTGAACGTAAAAACTCGCCCGATTACAGCGGTATGTGTATTTTTTCCCTAGGCCATTCTGGTTAAGTGTTTGGAGCAGCAGAAGAGCGAAATATTTGTTGCCTTCTCAACCATTTCTTGGCTTCAAACTCCCATATCTCGCTAACAGATTGACCTAACCAAAAAATTCCTGCTGCGTCTGAAAGTAGAAACTCGCCCGATCACAACGGTATGTGTATTCTCCCCCTAGGCCATTCTGTTTAAGCGACTGGAGCAGCAGAAGTGCAAAAAATTTTTTGCCTTCTCAACCATTTCTTGGCTTCAAACTCCCATATGTCGCGAACGGATTGACCTAACCCAAAAATTCCTATTGCATGTGAAAGTAGAAAGTCGCCCGATTACAACGGTATGTGTATTTTTTCCCTAGGCCATTCTAGTTAAGCGTTTGGAGCAGCAGAAGTGCGAAATATTTGTTGCCTTCTCAACCATTTCTTGGCTTCAAACTCCCATATCTCGCGAACGGATCGACCTAACCCCAAAATTCCTATTGCGTCTGAAAGTAGAAACTCGTCCTCTTACAACGGTATGTGTATTTTTTCCCTAGGCCATTCTGGTTAAGCGATTGGAGCAGCAGAAGTGCGAAAAATTTGTTACCTTCTCAACCATTTCTTAGCTTCAAACTCCCATATCTCGCGAACAGATTGACCTAACACAAAAGATCCTGCTGCGTCTGAAAGTAGAAACTCGCCCGATTACAAAGGTATGTGTATTTTTTCCCTCGGCCATTCTGGTTAAGCGTTTGGAGCAGCAGAAATGCGAAAAATTTGTTGTCTTCTCAACCACTTCTTAGCTTCAAACTCCCATATCTCGCGAACGGATCGACCTAACCCAAAAATTCCTATTGCGTCTGAAAGTAGAAACTCGTCCTCTTACAACGGTATGTGTATTTTTTGCCTAGGCCATTCTGGTTAAGCGTTTGGAGCAGCAGAAGTGCGAAATATTTGTTGCCTACTCAACCATTTCTTGGCTTCAAACTCCCATATCTCGCGAACAGATTGACCTAACCCAAAAATTCCTGCTGCGTCTGAGAGTAGAAGCTCGCCCGATTACAACGGTATGCGTATTTTTTCCCTAGGCCATTCTGGTTAAGCGTTTGGAGCAGCAGAATTGCGAAAAATTTGTTGTCTTCTCAACCATTTCTTAGCTTCAAACTCCCATATGTCGCGAACGGATTGACCTAACCCAGAAATTCCTGCTGCGTCTGAAAGTAGAAACTCGCCCGATTACAACCGTATGTGTATTTTTTCCCTAGGCCGATCTGGTTAAACGATTGGAGCAGCAGAATTGCGAAAAATTTGATGCTTTCTCAACCGTTTCTTAGCTTCAAACTCCCATATCTCGCGAACGGATCGACCTAACCCAAAAATTCCTATTGCGTCTGAAAGTAAAAACTCGCCCGATTACAGCGGTATGTGTATTTTTTCCCTAGGCCATTCTGGTTAAGCGATTGGAGCAGCAGAAGTGCGAAAAATTTGTTACCTTCTCAACCATTTCTTAGCTTCAAACTCCCATATCTCGCGAACAGATTGACCTAACCCAAAAGTTCCTGCTGCGTCTGAAAGTAGAAACTCGCCCGATTACAAAGGTATGTGTATTTTTTCCCTAGGCCATTCTGGTTAAGCGTTTGGAGCAGCAGAATTGCGAAAAATTTGTTGTCTTCTCAACCACTTCTTAGCTTCAAACTCCCATATGTCGCGAACGGATTGACCTAACCCAGAAATTCCTGCTGCGTCTGAAAGTAGAAACTCGCCCGATTACAACCGTATGTGTATTTTTTCCCTAGGCCAATCTGGTTAAGCGATTGGAGCAGCAGAATTGCGAAAAATTTGATGCTTTCTCAACCGTTTCTTAGCTTCAAACTCCCATATCTCGCGAACGGATCGACCTAACCCAAAAATTCCTATTGCGTCTGAAAGTAGAAACTCGTCCTCTTACAACGGTATGTGTATTTTTTGCCTAGGCCATTCTGGTTAAGCGTTTGGAGCAGCAGAAGTGCGAAATATTTGTTGCCTTCTCAACCATTTCTTGGCTTCAAACTCCCATATCTCGCGAACGGATCGACCTAACCCAAAAATTCCTATTGCGTCTGAAAGTAGAAACTCGTCCTCTTACAACGGTATGTGTATTTTTTCCCTAGGCCATTCTGGTTAAGCGATTGGAGCAGCAGAAGTGCGAAAAATTTGTTACCTTCTCAACCATTTCTTAGCTTCAAACTCCCATATCTCGCGAACAGATTGACCTAACCCAAAAGATCCTGCTGCGTCTGAAAGTAGAAACTCGCCCGATTACAAAGGTATGTGTATTTTTTCCCTCGGCCATTCTGGTTAAGCGTTTGGAGCAGCAGAAATGCGAAAAATTTGTTGTCTTCTCAACCACTTCTTAGCTTCAAACTCCCATATCTCGCGAACGGATCGACCTAACCCAAAAATTCCTATTGCGTCTGAAAGTAGAAACTCGTCCTCTTACAACGGTATGTGTATTTTTTGCCTAGGCCATTCTGGTTAAGCGTTTGGAGCAGCAGAAGTGCGAAATATTTGTTGCCTACTCAACCATTTCTTGGCTTCAAACTCCCATATCTCGCGAACAGATTGACCTAACCCAAAAATTCCTGCTGCGTCTGAGAGTAGAAGCTCGCCCGATTACAACGGTATTCGTATTTTTTCCCTAGGCCATTCTGGTTAAGCGTTTGGAGCAGCAGAATTGCGAAAAATTTGTTGTCTTCTCAACCATTTCTTAGCTTCAAACTCCCATATGTCGCGAACGGATTGACCTAACCCAGAAATTCCTGCTGCGTCTGAAAGTAGAAACTCGCCCGATTACAACCGTATGTGTATTTTTTCCCTAGGCCGATCTGGTTAAACGATTGGAGCAGCAGAATTGCGAAAAATTTGATGCTTTCTCAACCGTTTCTTAGCTTCAAACTCCCATATCTCGCGAACGGATCGACCTAACCCAAAAATTCCTATTGCGTCTGAAAGTAAAAACTCGCCCGATAACAGCGGTATGTGTATTTTTTCCCTAGGCCATTCTGGTTAAGCGATTGGAGCAGCAGAAGTGCGAAAAATTTGTTACCTTCTCAACCATTTCTTAGCTTCAAACTCCCATATCTCGCGAACAGATTGACCTAACCCAAAAGTTCCTGCTGCGTCTGAAAGTAGAAACTCGCCCGATTACAAAGGTATGTGTATTTTTTCCCTAGGCCATTCTGGTTAAGCGTTTGGAGCAGCAGAATTGCGAAAAATTTGTTGTCTTCTCAACCACTTCTTAGCTTCAAACTCCCATATGTCGCGAACGGATTGACCTAACCCAGAAATTCCTGCTGCGTCTGAAAGTAGAAACTCGCCCGATTACAACCGTATGTGTATTTTTTCCCTAGGCCAATCTGGTTAAGCGATTGGAGCAGCAGAATTGCGAAAAATTTGATGCTTTCTCAACCGTTTCTTAGCTTCAAACTCCCATATCTCGCGAACGGATCGACCTAACCCAAAAATTCCTATTGCGTCTGAAAGTAGAAACTCGTCCTCTTACAACGGTATGTGTATTTTTTGCCTAGGCCATTCTGGTTAAGCGTTTGGAGCAGCAGAAGTGCGAAATATTTGTTGCCTACTCAACCATTTCTTGGCTTCAAACTCCCATATCTCGCGAACAGATTGAGCTAACCCAAAAATTCCTGCTGCGTCTGAGAGTAGAAGCTCGCCCGATTACAACGGTATGTGTATTTTTTCCCTAGGCCATTCTGGTTAAGCGTTTGGAGCAGCAGAATTGCGAAAAATTTGTTGTCTTCTCAACCACTTCTTAGCTTCAAACTCCCATATGTCGCGAACGGATTGACCTAACCCAGAAATTCCAGCTGCGTCTGAAAGTAGAAACTCGCCCGATTACAACCGTATGTGTATTCTCCCCCTAGGCCATTCTGTTTAAGCGACTGGAGCAGCAGAAGTGCAAAAAATTTTTTGCCTCCTCAACCATTTCTTGGCTTCAAAGTCCCATATCTCGCGAACGGATTGACCAAACACAGAAATTCCTGCTGCGTCTGAAAGTACCAACTCGTCCTCTTACAACGGTATGTGTATTTTTTCCCTAGGCCATTCTGGTTAAGCGTTTGGAGCAGCAGAAGTGCAAAATATTTGTTGCCTTCTCAACCATTTCTTGGCTTCAAACTCCCATATGTCGCGAACGGATTGACCTAACCCAAAAATTCCTATTGCATGTGAAAGTAGAAAGTCGCCCGATTACAACGGTATGTGTATTTTTTCCCTATGCCATTCTGGTTAAGCGATTGGAGAAGCAGATGTGCGAAAAATTTGTTGCCTTCTCAACCATTTCTTAGCTCCAAACTCCCATATCTCGCGAATGGATTGACCTAACCCAAAAATTCCTATTTCCTCTGAAACTAGAAACTCGTCCGGTTACAACGGTATGTGTATTTTTTCCCTAGGCCATTCTAGTTAAGCGTTTGGAGCAGCAGAAGTGCGAAATATTTGTTGCCTTCTCAACCATTTCTTGGCTTCAAACTCCCATATCTCGCGAACAGATTGACCTAACCCAAAAATTCCTGCAGCGTCTGATCGTAAAAACTCGCCCGATTACAACGGTATGTGTATTTTTTCCCTAGGCCATTCTGGTTAAGCGATTGGAGCAGCAGAAGTGCGAAAAATTTGTTGCCTTCTCAACCATTTCTTAGCTTCAAACTCCCATATCTCGCGAACGGATTGACCTAACCGAAAAATTCCTATTGCGTCTGAAAGTAGGAACTCGTCCTCTTGCAACGGTATTTGAATTTTTTCCGTAGGCCATTCTGGTTAAGCGTTTGGAGCAGCAGAAGTGCGAAATATTTGTTGCCTTCTCAACCATTTCTTGGCTTCAAACTCCCATATCTTGCTAACAGATTGACCTAACCAAAAAATTCCTGCTGCGTCTGAAAGTAGAAACTCGCCCGATCACAACGGTATGTGTATTCTCCCCCTAGGCCATTCTGTTTAAGCGACTGGAGCAGCAGAAGTGCAAAAAATTTTTTGCCTTCTCAACCATTTCTTGGCTTCAAACTCCCATATGTCGCGAACGGATTGACCTAACCCAAAAATTCCTATTGCATGTGAAAGTAGAAAGTCGCCCGATTACAACGGTATGTGTATTTTTTCCCTAGGCCATTCTAGTTAAGCGTTTGGAGCAGCAGAAGTGCGAAATATTTGTTGCCTTCTCAACCATTTCTTGGCTTCAAACTCCCATATCTCGCGAACGGATCGACCTAACCCCAAAATTCCTATTGCGTCTGAAAGTAGAAACTCGTCCTCTTACAACGGTATGTGTATTTTTTCCCTAGGCCATTCTGGTTAAGCGTTTGGAGCAGCAGAAGTGCGAAATATTTGTTGCCTACTCAACCATTTCTTGGCTTCAAACTCCCATATCTCGCGAACAGATTGACCTAACCCAAAAATTTCTGCTGCGTCTGAAAGTAGAAACTCGCCCGATTACAGCCGTATGTGTATTTTTTCCCTAGGCCATTCTGGTTAAGCGTTTGAAGCAGCAGAAGTGCGAAATATTTGTTTCCATCTCAACCATTTCTTGCCTTCAAACTCCCATATGTCGCGAACGGATTGACCTAACCCAAAAATTCCTGCAGCGTCTGAACGTAAAAACTCGCCCGATTACAGCGGTATGTGTATTTTTTCCCTTGGCTATTCTGGTTAAGCGTTTGGAGCAACAGAAGTGCGAAAAATTTGTTGCCTTCTCAACCATTTCTTGGCTTCAAACTCCCATATCTCGCGAACGGATCGACCTAACCCAAAAATTCCTATTGCGTCTGAAAGTAGAAACTCGTCCTCTTACAACGGGATGTGTATTTTTTCCCTAGGCCATTCTGGTTAAGCGTTTGGAGCAGCAGAAGTACGAAATATTTGTTGCCTACTCAACCATTTCTTGGCTTCAAACTCCCATATGTCGCGAACGAATTGACCTAACCCAAAAATTCCTATTGCATGTGAAAGTAGAAGGTCGCCCGATTACAACGGTATGTGTATTTTTTCCCTATGCCATTCTGGTTAAGCGATTGGAGCAGCAGAATTGCGAAAAATTTGATGCTTTCTCAACCGTTTCTTTGCTTCAAACTCCCATATCTCGCGAACGGATCGACCTAACCCAAAAATTCCTATTGCGTCTGAAAGTAAAAACTCGCCCGATTACAGCGGTATGTGTATTTTTTCCCTAGGCCATTCTGGTTAAGCGATTGGAGCAGCAGAAGTGCGAAAAATTTGTTACCTTCTCAACCATTTCTTAGCTTCAAACTCCCATATCTCGCGAACAGATTGACCTAACCCAAAAGTTCCTGCTGCGTCTGAAAGTAGAAACTCGCCCGATTACAAAGGTATGTG
The DNA here is from genome assembly GCF_051014685.1 of Ptiloglossa arizonensis. Classification (NCBI taxonomy): domain Eukaryota; kingdom Metazoa; phylum Arthropoda; class Insecta; order Hymenoptera; family Colletidae; genus Ptiloglossa; species Ptiloglossa arizonensis. The sequence goes on from NW_027480366.1 coordinate 14,152, forward strand.
TATTTTTTCCCTAGGCCATTCTGGTTAAGCGTTTGGAGCAGCAGAATTGCGAAAAATTTGTTGTCTTCTCAACCACTTCTTAGCTTCAAACTCCCATATGTCGCGAACGGATTGACCTAACCCAGAAATTCCTGCTGCGTCTGAAAGTAGAAACTCGCCCGATTACAACCGTATGTGTATTTTTTCCCTAGGCCAATCTGGTTAAGCGATTGGAGCAGCAGAATTGCGAAAAATTTGATGCTTTCTCAACCGTTTCTTAGCTTCAAACTCCCATATCTCGCGAACGGTTCGACCTAACCCAAAAATTCCTATTGCGTCTGAAAGTAGAAACTCGTCCTCTTACAACGGTATGTGTATTTTTTGCCTAGGCCATTCTGGTTAAGCGTTTGGAGCAGCAGAAGTGCGAAATATTTGTTGCCTACTCAACCATTTCTTGGCTTCAAACTCCCATATCTCGCGAACAGATTGACCTAACCCAAAAATTCCTGCTGCGTCTGAGAGTAGAAGCTCGCCCGATTACAACGGTATGTGTATTTTTTCCCTAGGCCATTCTGGTTAAGCGTTTGGAGCAGCAGAAGAGCGAAATATTTGTTGCCTTCTCAACCATTTCTTGGCTTCAAACTCCCATATCTCGCTAACAGATTGACCTAACCAAAAAATTCCTGATTCGTCTGAAAGTAGAAACTCGCCCGATCACAACGGTATGTGTATTCTCCCCCTAGGCCATTCTGTTTAAGCGACTGGAGCAGCAGAAGTGCAAAAAATTTTTTGCCTCCTCAACCATTTCTTGGCTTCAAAGTCCCATATCTCGCGAACGGATTGACCAAACACAGAAATTCCTGCTGCGTCTGAAAGTACAAACTCGTCCTCTTACAACGGTATGTGTATTTTTTCCCTAGGCCATTCTGGTTAAGCGTTTGGAGCAGCAGAAGTGCAAAATATTTGTTGCCTTCTCAACCATTTCTTGGCTTCAAACTCCCATATGTCGCGAACGGATTGACCTAACCCAAAAATTCCTATTGCATGTGAAAGTAGAAAGTCGCCCGATTACAACGGTATGTGTATTTTTTCCCTATGCCATTCTGGTTAAGCGATTGGAGAAGCAGATGTGCGAAAAATTTGTTGCCTTCTCAACCATTTCTTAGCTCCAAACTCCCATATCTCGCGAATGGATTGACCTAACCCAAAAATTCCTATTTCCTCTGAAACTAGAAACTCGTCCGGTTACAACGGTATGTGTATTTTTTCCCTAGGCCATTCTAGTTAAGCGTTTGGAGCAGCAGAAGTGCGAAATATTTGTTGCCTTCTCAACCATTTCTTGGCTTCAAACTCCCATATCTCGCGAACAGATTGACCTAACCCAAAAATTCCTGCAGCGTCTGATCGTAAAAACTCGCCCGATTACAACGGTATGTGTATTTTTTCCCTAGGCCATTCTGGTTAAGCGATTGGAGCAGCAGAAGTGCGAAAAATTTGTTGCCTTCTCAACCATTTCT
>NW_027480367.1:0-15607 GCF_051014685.1 Ptiloglossa arizonensis
TATAACGTATAACGTATAACGCATACCGAATAACGTATAACGTGTAACGTATAATGTATAACGTATAACGTATAACGTACAACGTATAACGCATAACGTATAACGTATAACTTATAACGTATAACGTATAACGTATAACGTATAACGTATAACGTATAACGTATAACGTATAACGTATAACGTATAACGAATAACGCAAAACGTATAACGTATAACGTATGACGTATAACTTATAACTAAGAACGTATAACGTATAACGTATAACGAATATCGTAGAACGTATAACGCATAACGTATAACGTATAACGTATAACGTATAACGTATAACGTATAACTTATGACGTATAGCGTATAACGTGTAACGTATAACGTATAACGTATAACGTATAACGTATAACGTATAACGTATAACGTAAAACGTATAACGTATAACGTATAACGTATAACGTATAACGTATAACGTACAACGTATAACGTATAACGTATAACGTATAACGTATAACGTATAACGTATAACGTATAACGTATAACGTATAACGTATAACGTATAACGTATAACGTATAACGTATAACGTATAACGTATAACGTATAAGGCATAACATGTAATGTATAACGTATAACGTATATCGTATAACGTACAACTCATAACGTATAACGTACAACGTATAACGTATAACGTGTAACGTATAACGTATAACGTATAACGTATAACGTACAACGTATAACGTATAACGTATAACGTATAACGTATAACGTATAACGCATACCGAATAACGTATAACGTGTAACGAAGAACGCATAACGCATAACGTATAACGTATATCGTATAACGTATAATGTATAACGTATACCGCATAACGTATAACGTATAACCTATGACGTATAACGTATAACGTATAACGTATAACGTATAACTTATAACGTATAACGTATGACGTATAACGTATAACGTACAACGTATAACGTATAACGTATAACGTATAACGTATAACGTATAACGTATAACGTATAACGTATAACGTATAACGTATATCGTATAACGTATAACGTATAACGAATAACGTAAAACGTATAACGTATAACGTATGACGTATAACGTGTAACGAATAACGTATAAAGAATAACGTACAACGTATATCGTATAACGTTCAACTTATAACGTATAACGTACAACGTACAACGTATAACGTATAACGTATAACGTATAACGTATAACGTATAACGTATAACGTATAACGTATAACGTATAACGTATAACGTATAACGTATAACGTATAACCTATGACGTATAACGTATAACGTATAACGTATAACTAATAAAGTATAACGTATAACGAATATCGTAGAACGTATAACGCATAACGTATAACGTATAACGTATAACGTATAACGTATAACGTATAACGTATAACTTATGACGTATAACGTATAACGTATAACGTATAACGTATAACGTATAACGTATAACGTATAACGTATAACGTATAACGTGTAACGTATAACGTAAAACGTATAACGTATAACGTATAACGTATAACGTATAACGTATAACGTACAACGTATAACGTATAACGTATAACGTATAACATATAACGTATAACGTATAACGTATAACGTATAACGTATAACGTATAACGTATAACGTATAACGCATAACATGTAATGTATAACGTATAACGTATATCGTATAACGTACAACTCATAACGTATAACGTACAACGTATAACGTATAACGTGTAACGTATAACGTATAACGTATAACGTATAACGTATAACGTATAACGTATAACGTATAACGTATAACGTATAACGTATATCGTATAACGTATAACGTATAACGAATAACGTAAAACGTATAACGTATAACGTATGACGTATAACGTGTAACGAATAACGTATAAAGAATAACGTATAACGTATATCGTATAACGTACAACTTATAACGTGTAACGAATAACGTATAAAGAATAACGTATAACATATATCGTATAATGTACAACTTATAACGTATAACGTACAACGTATAACGTATAAAATATAACGTATAACGTATAACGTATAACGTATAACGTATAACGTATAACGTATAACGTATAACGTATAACGTATAACATATAACGTATAACGTATAACGTATAACGTGTAACGTATAACGTATAACGTATAACGTATAACGTATAACGTATAACCTATGACGTATAACGTATAACGTATAACGTATAACTAATAAAGTATAACGTATAACGAATATCGTAGAACGTATAACGCATAACGTATGACGTATAACGTATAACGTATAACGTATAACGTATAACGTATAACTTATGACGTATAACGTATAACGTATAACGTATAACGTATAACGTATAACGTATAACGTATAACGTATAACGTATAACGTATAACGTGTAACGTATAACGTAAAACGTATAACGTATAACGTATAACGTATAACGTATAACGTATAACGTACAACGTATAACGTATAACGTATAACGTATAACGTATAACGTATAACGTATAACGTATAACGTATAACGTATAACGTATAACGTATAACGTATAACGTATAACGTATAACGCATAACATGTAATGTATAACGTATAACGTATATCGTATAACGTACAACTCATAACGTAGAACGTACAACGAATAACGTATAACGTGTAACGTATAACGTATAACGTATAACGTATAACGTATAACGTATAACGTATAACGTATAACGTATAACGTATAACGTATAACGTATAACGTATATCGTATAACGTATAACGTATAACGAAGAACGTAAAACGTATAACGTATAACGTATGACGTATAACGTGTAACGAATAACGTATAAAGAATAACGTATAACGTATATCGTATAACGTACAACTTATAACGTGTAACGAATAACGTATAAAGAATAACGTATAACATATATCGTATAATGTACAACTTATAACGTATAACGTACAACGTATAACGTATAAAATATAACGTATAACGTATAACGTATAACGTATAACGTATAACGTATAACGTATAACGTATAACGTATAACGTATAACATATAACGTATAACGTATAACGTATAACGTGTAACGTATAACGTATAACGTATAACGTATAACGTATAACGTATAACCTATGACGTATAACGTATAACGTATAACGTATAACTAATAAAGTATAACGTATAACGAATATCGTAGAACGTATAACGCATAACGTATGTCGTATAACGTATAACGTATAACGTATAACGTATAACGTATAACTTATGACGTATAACGTATAACGTATAACGTATAACGTATAACGTATAACGTATAACGTATAACGTATAACGTATAACGTATAACGTATAACGTGTAACGAAGAACGTATAACGAAGAACGTAAAACGTATAACATATATACTATAACGCATAACGTATATCGTATAACGCATAACGTATAACGTATAACGTATAACGTATAACGTATAACGTATAACGTATAACGTATAACGTATAACGTATAACGTATATCGTATAACGTATAACGTATAACCAAGAACGTAAAACGTATAACGTATAACGTGTAACGTATAACGTAAAACGTATAACGTATAACGTATAACGTATAACGTATAACGTATAACGTACAACGTATAACGTATAACGTATAACGTATAACGTATAACGTATAACGTATAACGTATAACGTATAACGTATGACGTATAACGTATAACGTATAACGTATAACGTATAACGCATAACATGTAATGTATAACGTATAACGTATATCGTATAACGTACAACTCATAACGTATAACGTACAACGAATAACGTATAACGTGTAACGTATAACGTATAACGTATAACGTATAACGTATAACGTATAACGTATAACGTATAACGTATAACGTATAACGTATAACGTATAACGTATATCGTATAACGTATAACGTATAACGAAGAACGTAAAACGTATAACGTATAACGTATGACGTATAACGTGTAACGAATAACGTATAAAGAATAACGTATAACGTATATCGTATAACGTACAACTTATAACGTGTAACGAATAACGTATAAAGAATAACGTATAACGTATATCGTATAATGTACAACTTATAACGTATAACGTACAACGTATAACGTATAAAATATAACGTATAACGTATAACGTATAACGTATAACGTATAACGTATAACGTATAACGTATAACGTATAACGTATAACGTATAACATATAACGTATAACGTATAACGTATAACGTATAACGCATACCGAATAACGTATAACGTGTAACGTATATTGTATAACGTATAACGTATAACGTACAACGTATAACGCATAACGTATAACGTATAACTTATAACGTATAACGTATAACGTATAACGTATAACGTATAACGTATAACGTATAACGTATAACGTATAACGTATAACGAATAACGCAAAACGTATAACGTATAACGTATGACGTATAACGTGTAACGAATAACGTATAAAGAATAACGTATAACGTATATCGTATAACGTACAACTTATAACGTATAACGTACAACGTATAACGTATAACGTATAACGTATAACGTATAACGTATAACGTATAACGTATAACGTATAACGTATAACGTATAACGTATAACGTATAACGTATAACGTATAACGTATAACGTATAACCTATGACGTATAACGTATAACGTATAACTTATAACTAATAACGTATAACGTATAACGTATAACGAATATCGTAGAACGTATAACGCATAACGTATAACGTATAACGTATAACGTATAACGTATAACGTATAACTTATGACGTATAGCGTATAACGTATAACGTATAACGTATAACGTATAACGTATAACGTATAACGTATAACGTATAACGTAAAACGTATAACGTATAACGTATAACGTATAACGTATAACGTATAACGTACAACGTATAACGTATAACGTATAACGTATAACGTATAACGTATAACGTATAACGTATAACGTATAACGTATAACGTATAACGTATAACGTATAACGTATAACGTATAACGTATAACGTATAACGTATAACGTATAAGGCATAACATGTAATGTATAACGTATAACGTATAAGGCATAACATGTAATGTATAACGTATAACGTATATCGTATTACGTACAACTCATAACGTATAACGTACAACGTATAACGTATAACGTGTAACGTATAACGTATAACGTATAACGTATAACGTATAACGTATAACGTATAACGTATAACGTATAACGTATAACGTATAACGTATAACGTATAACGTATAACGTATAACGTATAACGTATAACGTATAACGCATAACGTATAACGTATAACGTATAACGTACAAAGTATAACGTATAACGTATTACGAATAACGTATAACGTATAACGTATAACGTAACACCTATAACGTATAAAGTATAACGTATAACGTATAACGTATAACGTATAACGTATAACGTATAACGTATAACGTATAACGTATAACGTGTAACGAAGAACGTATAACGAAGAACGTAAAACGTATAACATATATACTATAACGCATAACGTAAAACGTATAACATATATACTATAACGCATAACGTAAAACGTATAACATATATACTATAACGCATAACGTATATCGTATAACGCATAACGTATAGCGAATAATGCATAACGTATAACGTATAACGTATAACGTATAACGTATAACGTATAACGTATAACGTATAACGTATTACGTATAACGTATAACGTATAACGTATAACGTATAACGTATAACGTATAACGTATAACGTATAACGTATAACGTATAACGTATAACGTATAACGTATAACGCATAACATGTAATGTATAACGTATAACGTATATCGTATAACGTACAACTCATAACGTAGAACGTACAACGAATAACGTATAACGTGTAACGTATAACGTATAACGTATAACGTATAACGTATAACGTATAACGTATAACGTATAACGTATAACGTATAACGTATAACGTATAACGTATATCGTATAACGTATAACGTATAACGAAGAACGTAAAACGTATAACGTATAACGTATGACGTATAACGTGTAACGAATAACGTATAAAGAATAACGTATAACGTATATCGTATAACGTACAACTTATAACGTGTAACGAATAACGTATAAAGAATAACGTATAACATATATCGTATAATGTACAACTTATAACGTATAACGTACAACGTATAACGTATAAAATATAACGTATAACGTATAACGTATAACGTATAACGTATAACGTATAACGTATAACGTATAACGTATAACGTATAACATATAACGTATAACGTATAACGTATAACGTGTAACGTATAACGTATAACGTATAACGTATAACGTATAACGTATAACCTATGACGTATAACGTATAACGTATAACGTATAACTAATAAAGTATAACGTATAACGAATATCGTAGAACGTATAACGCATAACGTATGTCGTATAACGTATAACGTATAACGTATAACGTATAACGTATAACTTATGACGTATAACGTATAACGTATAACGTATAACGTATAACGTATAACGTATAACGTATAACGTATAACGTATAACGTATAACGTATAACGTGTAACGAAGAACGTATAACGAAGAACGTAAAACGTATAACATATATACTATAACGCATAACGTATATCGTATAACGCATAACGTATAACGTATAACGTATAACGTATAACGTATAACGTATAACGTATAACGTATAACGTATAACGTATAACGTATATCGTATAACGTATAACGTATAACCAAGAACGTAAAACGTATAACGTATAACGTGTAACGTATAACGTAAAACGTATAACGTATAACGTATAACGTATAACGTATAACGTATAACGTACAACGTATAACGTATAACGTATAACGTATAACGTATAACGTATAACGTATAACGTATAACGTATAACGTATGACGTATAACGTATAACGTATAACGTATAACGTATAACGCATAACATGTAATGTATAACGTATAACGTATATCGTATAACGTACAACTCATAACGTATAACGTACAACGAATAACGTATAACGTGTAACGTATAACGTATAACGTATAACGTATAACGTATAACGTATAACGTATAACGTATAACGTATAACGTATAACGTATAACGTATAACGTATATCGTATAACGTATAACGTATAACGAAGAACGTAAAACGTATAACGTATAACGTATGACGTATAACGTGTAACGAATAACGTATAAAGAATAACGTATAACGTATATCGTATAACGTACAACTTATAACGTGTAACGAATAACGTATAAAGAATAACGTATAACGTATATCGTATAATGTACAACTTATAACGTATAACGTACAACGTATAACGTATAAAATATAACGTATAACGTATAACGTATAACGTATAACGTATAACGTATAACGTATAACGTATAACGTATAACGTATAACGTATAACATATAACGTATAACGTATAACGTATAACGTATAACGCATACCGAATAACGTATAACGTGTAACGTATAATGTATAACGTATAACGTATAACGTACAACGTATAACGCATAACGTATAACGTATAACTTATAACGTATAACGTATAACGTATAACGTATAACGTATAACGTATAACGTATAACGTATAACGTATAACGTATAACGAATAACGCAAAACGTATAACGTATAACGTATGACGTATAACGTGTAACGAATAACGTATAAAGAATAACGTATAACGTATATCGTATAACGTACAACTTATAACGTATAACGTACAACGTATAACGTATAACGTATAACGTATAACGTATAACGTATAACGTATAACGTATAACGTATAACGTATAACGTATAACGTATAACGTATAACGTATAACGTATAACGTATAACGTATAACCTATGACGTATAACGTATAACGTATAACTTATAACTAATAACGTATAACGTATAACGTATAACGAATATCGTAGAACGTATAACGCATAACGTATAACGTATAACGTATAACGTATAACGTATAACGTATAACTTATGACGTATAGCGTATAACGTATAACGTATAACGTATAACGTATAACGTATAACGTATAACGTATAACGTATAACGTAAAACGTATAACGTATAACGTATAACGTATAACGTATAACGTATAACGTACAACGTATAACGTATAACGTATAACGTATAACGTATAACGTATAACGTATAACGTATAACGTATAACGTATAACGTATAACGTATAACGTATAACGTATAACGTATAACGTATAACGTATAACGTATAACGTATAACGTATAAGGCATAACATGTAATGTATAACGTATAACGTATAAGGCATAACATGTAATGTATAACGTATAACGTATATCGTATTACGTACAACTCATAACGTATAACGTACAACGTATAACGTATAACGTGTAACGTATAACGTATAACGTATAACGTATAACGTATAACGTATAACGTATAACGTATAACGTATAACGTATAACGTATAACGTATAACGTATAACGTATAACGTATAACGTATAACGTATAACGTATAACGCATAACGTATAACGTATAACGTATAACGTACAAAGTATAACGTATAACGTATTACGAATAACGTATAACGTATAACGTATAACGTAACACCTATAACGTATAAAGTATAACGTATAACGTATAACGTATAACGTATAACGTATAACGTATAACGTATAACGTATAACGTATAACGTGTAACGAAGAACGTATAACGAAGAACGTAAAACGTATAACATATATACTATAACGCATAACGTAAAACGTATAACATATATACTATAACGCATAACGTAAAACGTATAACATATATACTATAACGCATAACGTATATCGTATAACGCATAACGTATAGCGAATAATGCATAACGTATAACGTATAACGTATAACGTATAACGTATAACGTATAACGTATAACGTATAACGTATTACGTATAACGTATAACGTATAACGTATAACGTATAACGTATAACGTATAACGTATAACGTATAACGTATAACGTATAACGTATAACGTATAACGCATAACGTATAACGCATAACATGTAATGTATAACGTATAACGTATAATGTATAACGTATAACGTATAACGTATAACGTACAGAGTATAACGTATCACGTATAACGTATTACGAATAACGTATAACGTATAACGTATAACGTAACACCTATAACGAATAAAGTATAACGTATAACGTATAACGTATAACGTATAACGTATAACGTATAACGTATAACGTATAACGTATAACGTGTAACGAAGAACGTATAACGAAGAACGTAAAACGTATAACATATATACTATAACGCATAACGTATATCGTATAACGCATAACGTATAGCGAATAATGCATAACGTATAACGTATAACGTATATCGTATAACGTACAACTCATAACGTATAACGTACAACGTATAACGTATAACGTGTAACGTATAACGTATAACGTATAACGTATAACGTATAACGTATAACGTATAACGTATAACGTATAACGTATAACGTATAACGTATATCGTATAACGTATAACGTATAACGAATAACGTAAAACGTATAACGTATAACGTATGACGTATAACGTGTAACGAATAACGTATAAAGAATAACGTATAACGTATATCGTATAACGTACAACTTATAACGTGTAACGAATAACGTATAAAGAATAACGTATAACATATATCGTATAATGTACAACTTATAACGTATAACGTACAACGTATAACGTATAAAATATAACGTATAACGTATAACGTATAACGTATAACGTATAACGTATAACGTATAACGTATAACGTATAACGTATAACGTATAACGTATAACCTATGACGTATAACGTATAACGTATAACGTATAACTAATAAAGTATAACGTATAACGAATATCGTAGAACGTATAACGCATAACGTATGACGTATAACGTATAACGTATAACGTATAACGTATAACGTATAACGTATAACGTATAACGTGTAACGTATAACGTAAAACGTATAACGTATAACGTATAACGTATAACGTATAACGTATAACGTACAACGTATAACGTATAACGTATAACGTATAACGTATAACGTATAACGTATAACGTATAACGTATAACTTATGACGTATAACGTATAACGTATAACGTATAACGTATAACGTATAACGTATAACGTATAACGTATAACGTATAACGTATAACGTGTAACGTATAACGTAAAACGTATAACGTATAACGTATAACGTATAACGTATAACGTATAACGTACAACGTATAACGTATAACGTATAACGTATAACGTATAACGTATAACGTATAACGTATAACGTATAACGTATAACGTATAACGTATAACGTATAACATATAACGTATAACGTATAACGTATAACGTGTAACGTATAACGTATAACGTATAACGTATAACGTATAACGTATAACCTATGACGTATAACGTATAACGTATAACGTATAACTAATAAAGTATAACGTATAACGAATATCGTAGAACGTATAACGCATAACGTATGACGTATAACGTATAACGTATAACGTATAACGTATAACGTATAACTTATGACGTATAACGTATAACGTATAACGTATAACGTATAACGTATAACGTATAACGTATAACGTATAACGTATAACGTATAACGTGTAACGTATAACGTAAAACGTATAACGTATAACGTATAACGTATAACGTATAACGTATAACGTATAACGTATAACGTATAACGTATAACGTATTACGTATAACGTATAACGTATAACGTATAACGTATAACGTATAACGTATAACGTATAACGTATAACGTATAACGTATAACGTATAACGTATAACGCATAACGTATAACGCATAACATGTAATGTATAACGTATAACGTATAATGTATAACGTATAACGTATAACGTATAACGTACAGAGTATAACGTATCACGTATAACGTATTACGAATAACGTATAACGTATAACGTATAACGTAACACCTATAACGTATAAAGTATAACGTATAACGTATAACGTATAACGTATAACGTATAACGTATAACGTATAACGTATAACGTATAACGTGTAACGAAGAACGTATAACGAAGAACGTAAAACGTATAACATATATACTATAACGCATAACGTATATCGTATAACGCATAACGTATAGCGAATAATGCATAACGTATAACGTATAACGTATATCGTATAACGTACAACTCATAACGTATAACGTACAACGTATAACGTATAAAATATAACGTATAACGTATAACGTATAACGTATAACGTATAACGTATAACGTATAACGTATAACGTATAACGTATAACGTATAACGTATAACCTATGACGTATAACGTATAACGTATAACGTATAACTAATAAAGTATAACGTATAACGAATATCGTAGAACGTATAACGCATAACGTATGACGTATAACGTATAACGTATAACGTATAACGTATAACGTATAACGTATAACGTATAACGTATAACGTATAACGCATAACGTATAACGCATAACATGTAATGTATAACGTATAACGTATAATGTATAACGTATAACGTATAACGTATAACGTACAGAGTATAACGTATCACGTATAACGTATTACGAATAACGTATAACGTATAACGTATAACGTAACACCTATAACGTATAAAGTATAACGTATAACGTATAACGTATAACGTATAACGTATAACGTATAACGTATAACGTATAACGTATAACGTATAACGTGTAACGAAGAACGTATAACGAAGAACGTAAAACGTATAACATATATACTATAACGCATAACGTATATCGTATAACGCATAACGTATAGCGAATAATGCATAACGTATAACGTATAACGTATATCGTATAACGTACAACTCATAACGTATAACGTACAACGTATAACGTATAACGTGTAACGTATAACGTATAACGTATAACGTATAACGTATAACGTATAACGTATAACGTATAACGTATAACGTATAACGTATATCGTATAACGTATAACGTATAACGAATAACGTAAAACGTATAACGTATAACGTATGACGTATAACGTGTAACGAATAACGTATAAAGAATAACGTATAACGTATATCGTATAACGTACAACTTATAACGTGTAACGAATAACGTATAAAGAATAACGTATAACATATATCGTATAATGTACAACTTATAACGTATAACGTACAACGTATAACGTATAAAATATAACGTATAACGTATAACGTATAACGTATAACGTATAACGTATAACGTATAACGTATAACGTATAACGTATAACGTATAACATATAACGTATAACGTATAACGTATAACGTGTAACGTATAACGTATAACGTATAACGTATAACGTATAACGTATAACCTATGACGTATAACGTATAACGTATAACGTATAACTAATAAAGTATAACGTATAACGAATATCGTAGAACGTATAACGCATAACGTATGACGTATAACGTATAACGTATAACGTATAACTTATGACGTATAACGTATAACGTATAACGTATAACGTATAACGTATAACGTATAACGTATAACGTATAACGTATAACGTATAACGTGTAACGTATAACGTAAAACGTATAACGTATAACGTATAACGTATAACGTATAACGTATAACGTACAACGTATAACGTATAACGTATAACGTATAACGTATAACGTATAACGTATAACGTATACCGTATAACGTATAACGTATAACGTATAACGTATAACGTATAACGTATAACGCATAACATGTAATGTATAACGTATAACGTATATCGTATAACGTACAACTCATAACGTATAACGTACAACGAATAACGTATAACGTGTAACGTATAACGTATAACGTATAACGTATAACGTATAACGTATAACGTATAACGTATAACGTATAACGTATAACGTATAACGTATAACGTATAACGTATATCGTATAACGTATAACGTATAACGAAGAACGTAAAACGTATAACGTATAACGTATGACGTATAACGTGTAACGAATAACGTATAAAGAATAACGTATAACGTATATCGTATAACGTACAACTTATAACGTGTAACGAATAACGTATAAAGAATAACGTATAACGTATATCGTATAATGTACAACTTATAACGTATAACGTACAACGTATAACGTATAAAATATAACGTATAACGTATAACGTATAACGTATAACGTATAACGTATAACGTATAACGTATAACGTATAACGTATAACGTATAACATATAACGTATAACGTATAACGTATAACGTATAACGCATACCGAATAACGTATAACGTGTAACGTATAATGTATAACGTATAACGTATAACGTACAACGTATAACGCATAACGTATAACGTATAACTTATAACGTATAACGTATAACGTATAACGTATAACGTATAACGTATAACGTATAACGTATAACGTATAACGTATAACGTATAACGTATAACGAATAACGCAAAACGTATAACGTATAACGTATGACGTATAACGTGTAACGAATAACGTATAAAGAATAACGTATAACGTATATCGTATAACGTACAACTTATAACGTATAACGTACAACGTATAACGTATAACGTATAACGTATAACGTATAACGTATAACGTATAACGTATAACGTATAACGTATAACGTATAACGTATAACGTATAACGTATAACGTATAACCTATGACGTATAACGTATAACGTATAACTTATAACTAATAACGTATAACGTATAACGTATAACGAATATCGTAGAACGTATAACGCATAACGTATAACGTATAACGTATAACGTATAACGTATAACGTATAACTTATGACGTATAGCGTATAACGTATAACGTATAACGTATAACGTATAACGTATAACGTATAACGTATAACGTATAACGTATAACGTATAACGTAAAACGTATAACGTATAACGTATAACGTATAACGTATAACGTATAACGTACAACGTATAACGTATAACGTATAACGTATAACGTATAACGTATAACGTATAACGTATAACGTATAACGTATAACGTATAACGTATAACGTATAACGTATAACGTATAACGTATAAGGCATAACATGTAATGTATAACGTATAACGTATATCGTATTACGTACAACTCATAACGTATAACGTACAACGTATAACGTATAACGTGTAACGTATAACGTATAACGTATAACGTATAACGTATAACGTATAACGTATAACGTATAACGTATAACGTATAACGTATAACGTATAACGTATAACGTATAACATATAACGTATAACGTATAACGTATAACGTATAACGTATAACGTATAACGCATAACGTATAACGTATAACGTATAACGTATAAAGTATAACGTATAACGTATAACGTATAACGTATAACGTATAACGTATAACGTATAACGTATAACGTGTAACGAAGAACGTATAACGAAGAACGTAAAACGTATAACATATATACTATAACGCATAACGTAAAACGTATAACATATATACTATAACGCATAACGTATATCGTATAACGCATAACGTATAGCGAATAATGCATAACGTATAACGTATAACGTATAACGTATAACGTATAACGTATAACGTATTACGTATAACGTATAACGTATAACGTATAACGTATAACGTATAACGTATAACGTATAACGTATAAGGTATAACGTATAACGTATAACGTATAACGCATAACGTATAACGCATAACATGTAATGTATAACGTATAACGTATAATGTATAACGTATAACGTATAACGTATAACGTACAGAGTATAACGTATCACGTATAACGTATTACGAATAACGTATAACGTATAACGTATAACGTAACACCTATAACGTATAAAGTATAACGTATAACGTATAACGTATAACGTATAACGTATAACGTATAACGTATAACGTATAACGTATAACGTGTAACGAAGAACGTATAACGAAGAACGTAAAACGTATAACATATATACTATAACGCATAACGTATATCGTATAACGCATAACGTATAGCGAATAATGCATAACGTATAACGTATAACGTATAACGTATAACGTATAACGTATAACGTATTACGTATAACGTATAACGTATAACGTATAACGTATAACGTATAACGTATAAAGTATAACGTATAACGTATAACGTATAACGTATAACGTATAACGTATAACGTATAACGTATAACGTGTAACGAAGAACGTATAACGAAGAACGTAAAACGTATAACATATATACTATAACGCATAACGTATATCGTATAACGCATAACGTATAGCGAATAATGCATAACGTATAACGTATAACGTATAACGTATAACGTATAACGTATAACGTATTACGTATAACGTATAACGTATAACGTATAACATATAACGTATAACGTATAACGTATTACGTATAACGTAAAACGTATAACGTATAACGTATAAAGTATAACGTATAACGTATAACGTATAACGTATAACGTATAACGTATAACGTATATCGTATAACGTGTAACGTATAACGTATAACGTAAAACGTATAACGTATAACGTATAACGTATAACGTATA
>NW_027480368.1:0-15433 GCF_051014685.1 Ptiloglossa arizonensis
CGCTTAACCAGAATGGCCTAGGGAAAAAATACACATACCGTTGTAATCGGGCGAGTCTCTACTTCCAGACGCTACAGGAATTTTTGGGTTAGGTCAATCCGTTCGCGAGATATGGGAGTTTGAAGCCAAGAAATGGTTGAGAAGGCAAAAAATTTTTCGCAATTCTGCTGCTCCAAACGCTTAACCAGAATGGCCTAGGGAAAAAATACACATACCGCTGTAATCGGGCGAGGTTCTACTTTCAGATGCAATAGGAATTTTTGGGTTAGGTCAATCCGTTCGCGAGATATGGGAGTTTGAAGCCAAGAAATGGTTGAGAAGGCAAAAAATTTTTCGCAATTCTGCTGCTCCAAACGCTTAACCAGAATGGCCTAGGGAAAAAATACACATACCGCTGTAATCGGGCGAGTTTCTACTTTCAGATGCAATAGGAATTTTTGGGTTAGGTCAATCTGTTCGCGAGATATGGGAGTTTGAAGCCAAGAAATGGTTGAGAAGGCAAAAATTTTTTCGCATTTCTGCTGTTCCAAACGCTTAACCAGAATGGTCTAGGGAAACAATACACATACCGTTGTAATCGGGCGAGTTTCTACTTTCAGATGCAATAGGAATTTTTGGGTTAGGTCAACCCGTTTGCGAGATATGGGAGTTTGAAGCCAAGAAATGGTTGAGAAGGCAAAAAATTTTTCGCAATTCTGCTGCTCCAAACGCTTAAACAGAATGGCCTAGGGAAAAAATACAGATACCGTTGTAATCGGGCGAGTTTCTACTTTCAGATGCAACAGGAATTTTTGGGTTAGGTCAATCCGTTCGCGAGATATGGGTGTTTGAAGCTAAGAAATGGTTGAGAAGACAACAAATCTTTCGCACTTCTGCTGCTCCAAACGCTTAACCAGAATGGCCTAGGGAAAAAATACACATACCGTTGCAATCGGGCGAGTTTCGACTTTCAGATGCAATAGGAATTTTTGGGTTAGGTCAATCCGTTCGCGAGATATGGGAGTTTGAAGCCAAGAAATGGTTGAGAAGGCAACAAATTTTTCGCAATTCTGCTGCTCCAAACGCTTAACCAGAGTGGCCTAGGGAAAAAATACACATACCGTTGTAATCGGGCGAGTTTCTACTTTCAGATGCAACAGGAATTTTTGGGTTAGGTCAATTCGTTCGCGAGATATGGGAGTTTGAAGCCAAGAAATGGTTGAGAAGGCAAAAAATTTTTCGCATTTCTGCTGCTCCAAACGCTTAACCAGAATGGCCTAGGGAAAAAATACACATACCGTTGTAATCCGGCGAGTTTCTACTTTCAGATGCAATAGGAATTTTTGGGTTAGGTCAATCCGTTCGCGAGATATGGGAGTTTGAAGCCAAGAAATGGTTGAGAAGGCAAACAATTTTTCTCAATTCTGCTGCTCCAAACGCTTGAACAGCATGGCCAAGGGAAAAAATACACATACCGCTGTAATCGGGCGAGGTTCTACTTTCAGATGCAATTGGAATTTTTGGGTTAGGTCAATCCGTTCGCGAAATATGGGGGTTTGAAGCCAAGAAATGGTCGAGAAGGCAAAAAATTTTTCGCATTTCTGCTGCTCCAAACGCTTAACCAGAATGGCCTAAGGAAAAAAGACACATACCGTTGTAATCGGGCGAGTTTCTACTTTCAGATGCAATAGGAATTTTTGGGTTAGGTCAATCCGTTCGCGAGATATGGGAGTTTGAAGCCAAGAAATGGTTGAGAGTGCAAAAAATTTTTCGCAATTCTGCTGCTCCAAACGCTTAACCAGAATGGCCTAGGGAAAAAATGCACATACCGTTGTAATCGGGCGAGTTTCTACTTTCAGATGCAACAGGAATTTTTGGGTTAGGTCAATCCGTTCGCGAGATATGGGAGTTTGAAGCCAAGAAATGGTTGAGAAGGCAAAAAATTTTTCGCATTTCTGCTGCTCCAAACGCTTAACCAGAATGGCCTATGGAAAAAATACACATACCGTTGTAATCGGGCGAGTTTCTACTTTCAGATGCAACAGGAATTTTTGGGTTAGGTCAATCCGTTCCCGAGATATGGGAGTTTGAAGCCAAGAAATGGTTGAGAAGGCAAAAAATTTTTCGCAATTCTGCTGCTCCAAACGCTTAACCAGAATGGCCTAGGGAAAAAATACACATACCGTTGCAATCGGGCGAGTTTCGACTTTCAGATGCAATAGTAATTTTTGGGTTAGGTCAATCCGTTCGCGAGATATGGGAGTTTGAAGCCAAGAAATGGTTGAGAAGGCAACAAATTTTTCGCATTTCTGCTGCTCCAAACGCTTAACCAGAATGGTCTAGGGAAAAAATACACATACCGTTGTAATCGGGCGAGTTTCTACTTTCAGATGCAACAGGAATTTTTGGGTTTGGTCAATCCGTTCGCGAGATATGGGAGTTTGAAGCCAAGAAATGGTTGAGAAGGCAAAAAATTTTTCGCATTTCTGCTGCTCCAAACGCTTAACCAGAATGGCCTAGGGAAAAAATACACATACCGTTGTAATCGGGCGAGTTTCTTCTTTCAGATGCAATAGGAATTTTTGGGTTAGGTCAATCCGTTCGCGAGATATGGGAGTTTGAAGCCAAGAAATGGTTGAGAATGCAAAAAATTTTTCGCAATTCTGCTGCTCTAAACGCTTAAGCAGAATGGCCTAGGGAAAAAATGCACATACCGTTGTAATCGGGCGAGTTTCTACTTTCAGATGCAACAGGAATTTTTGGGTTAGGTCAATCCGTTCGCGAGATATGGGAGTTTGAAGCCAAGAAATGGTTGAGAAGGCAAAAAATTTTTCGCATTTCTGCTGCTCCAAACGCTTAACCAGAATGGCCTAGGGAAAAAATACACATTCCGTTGTAATCGGGCGAGTTTCTACTTTCAGATGCAACAGGAATTTTTGGGTTAGGTCAATCCGTTCGCGAGATATGGGAGTTTGAAGCCAAGAAATGGTTGAGAAGGCAAACAATTTTTCGCAATTCTGCTGCTCCAAACGCTTAACCAGAATGGCCTAGGGAAAAAATACACATACCGTTGTAATCGGGCGAGTTTCTACTTTCAGATGCAATAGGAATTTTTGGGTTAGGTCAATCCGTTCGCGAGATATGGGAGTTTGAAGCCAAGAAATGGTTGAGAAGGCAAAAAATTTTTCGCAATTCTGCTGCTCCAAACGCTTAAACAGAATGGCCTAGGAAAAAAATACACATACCGTTGTAATCGGGCGAGTTTCGACTTTCAGATGCAATAGGAATTTTTGGGTTAGGTCAATCCGTTCGCGAGATATGGGAGAGTGAAGCCAAGAAATGGTTGAGAAGGCAACATATTTTTCGCAATTCTGCTGCTCCAAACGCTTAAACAGAATGGCCTAGGGAAAAAATACACATACCGTTGTAATCGGGCGAGTTTCGACTTTCAGATGCAATAGGAATTTTTGGGTTAGGTCAATCCGTTCGCGAGATATGGGAGTTTGAAGCCAAGAAATGGTTGAGAAGGCAACAAATTTTTCGCAATTCTGCTGCTCCAAACGCTTAACCAGAGTGGCCTAGGGAAAAAATACACATACCGTTGTAATCGGGCGAGTTTCTACTTTCAGATGCAACAGGAATTTTTGGGTTAGGTCAATTCGTTCGCGAGATATGGGAGTTTGAAGCCAAGAAATGGTTGAGAAGGCAAAAAATTTTTCGCATTTCTGCTGCTCCAAACGCTTAACCAGAATGGCCTAGGGAAAAAATACACATACCGTTGTAATCCGGCGAGTTTCTACTTTCAGATGCAATAGGAATTTTTGGGTTAGGTCAATCCGTTCGCGAGATATGGGAGTTTGAAGCCAAGAAATGGTTGAGAAGGCAAACAATTTTTCTCAATTCTGCTGCTCCAAACGCTTAAACAGCATGGCCAAGGGAAAAAATACACATACCGCTGTAATCGGGCGAGGTTCTACTTTCAGATGCAATTGGAATTTTTGGGTTAGGTCAATCCGTTCGCGAAATATGGGGGTTTGAAGCCAAGAAATGGTCGAGAAGGCAAAAAATTTTTCGCATTTCTGCTGCTCCAAACGCTTAACCAGAATGGCCTAAGGAAAAAAGACACATACCGTTGTAATCGGGCGAGTTTCTACTTTCAGATGCAATAGGAATTTTTGGGTTAGGTCAATCCGTTCGCGAGATATGGGAGTTTGAAGCCAAGAAATGGTTGAGAGTGCAAAAAATTTTTCGCAATTCTGCTGCTCCAAACGCTTAACCAGAATGGCCTAGGGAAAAAATGCACATACCGTTGTAATCGGGCGAGTTTCTACTTTCAGATGCAACAGGAATTTTTGGGTTAGGTCAATCCGTTCGCGAGATATGGGAGTTTGAAGCCAAGAAATGGTTGAGAAGGCAAAAAATTTTTCGCATTTCTGCTGCTCCAAACGCTTAACCAGAATGGCCTATGGAAAAAATACACATACCGTTGTAATCGGGCGAGTTTCTACTTTCAGATGCAACAGGAATTTTTGGGTTAGGTCAATCCGTTCCCGAGATATGGGAGTTTGAAGCCAAGAAATGGTTGAGAAGGCAAAAAATTTTTCGCAATTCTGCTGCTCCAAACGCTTAACCAGAATGGCCTAGGGAAAAAATACACATACCGTTGCAATCGGGCGAGTTTCGACTTTCAGATGCAATAGTAATTTTTGGGTTAGGTCAATCCGTTCGCGAGATATGGGAGTTTGAAGCCAAGAAATGGTTGAGAAGGCAACAAATTTTTCGCATTTCTGCTGCTCCAAACGCTTAACCAGAATGGTCTAGGGAAAAAATACACATACCGTTGTAATCGGGCGAGTTTCTACTTTCAGATGCAACAGGAATTTTTGGGTTTGGTCAATCCGTTCGCGAGATATGGGAGTTTGAAGCCAAGAAATGGTTGAGAAGGCAAAAAATTTTTCGCATTTCTGCTGCTCCAAACGCTTAACCAGAATGGCCTAGGGAAAAAATACACATACCGTTGTAATCGGGCGAGTTTCTTCTTTCAGATGCAATAGGAATTTTTGGGTTAGGTCAATCCGTTCGCGAGATATGGGAGTTTGAAGCCAAGAAATGGTTGAGAATGCAAAAAATTTTTCGCAATTCTGCTGCTCTAAACGCTTAAGCAGAATGGCCTAGGGAAAAAATGCACATACCGTTGTAATCGGGCGAGTTTCTACTTTCAGATGCAACAGGAATTTTTGGGTTAGGTCAATCCGTTCGCGAGATATGGGAGTTTGAAGCCAAGAAATGGTTGAGAAGGCAAAAAATTTTTCGCATTTCTGCTGCTCCAAACGCTTAACCAGAATGGCCTAGGGAAAAAATACACATTCCGTTGTAATCGGGCGAGTTTCTACTTTCAGATGCAACAGGAATTTTTGGGTTAGGTCAATCCGTTCGCGAGATATGGGAGTTTGAAGCCAAGAAATGGTTGAGAAGGCAAACAATTTTTCGCAATTCTGCTGCTCCAAACGCTTAACCAGAATGGCCTAGGGAAAAAATACACATACCGTTGTAATCGGGCGAGTTTCTACTTTCAGATGCAATAGGAATTTTTGGGTTAGGTCAATCCGTTCGCGAGATATGGGAGTTTGAAGCCAAGAAATGGTTGAGAAGGCAAAAAATTTTTCGCAATTCTGCTGCTCCAAACGCTTAAACAGAATGGCCTAGGAAAAAAATACACATACCGTTGTAATCGGGCGAGTTTCGACTTTCAGATGCAATAGGAATTTTTGGGTTAGGTCAATCCGTTCGCGAGATATGGGAGAGTGAAGCCAAGAAATGGTTGAGAAGGCAACATATTTTTCGCAATTCTGCTGCTCCAAACGCTTAAACAGAATGGCCTAGGGAAAAAATACACATACCGTTGTAATCGGGCGAGTTTCGACTTTCAGATGCAATAGGAATTTTTGGGTTAGGTCAATCCGTTCGCGAGATATGGGAGTTTGAAGCCAAGAAATGGTTGAGAAGGCAACATACTTTTCGCAATTCTGCTGCTCCAAACGCTTAACCAGAATGGCCTAGGGAAAAAATACACATACCGTTGTAATCGGGCGAGTTTCGAATTTCAGATGCAATAGGAATTTTTGGGTTAGGTCAATCCGTTCGCGAGATATGGGAGTTTGAAGCCAAGAAATGGTTGAGAAGGCAACATATTTTTCGCAATTCTGCTGCTCCAGACGCTTAACCAGAATGGCCTAGGGAAAAAATACACATACCGTTGTAATCGGGCGACATTCTACTTTCAGATGCAATAGGAATTTTTGGGTTAGGTCAATCCGTTCGCGAGATATGGGAGAGTGAAGCCAAGAAATGGTTGAGAAGGCAACATATTTTTCGCAATTCTGCTGCTCCAAACGCTTAACCAGAATGGCCTAGGGAAAAAATACACATACCGTTGTAATCGGGCGAGTTTCTACTTTCAGATGCAATAGGAATTTTTGGGTTAGGTCAATCCGTTCGCGAGATATGGGAGTTTGAAGCCAAGAAATGGTTGAGAAGGCAAAAAATTTTTCGCAATTCTGCTGCTCCAAACGCTTAAACAGAATGGCCTAGGGAAAAAATACACATACCGTTGTAATCGGGCGAGTTTCTACTTTCAGATGCAACAGGAATTTTTGGGTTAGGTCAATCCGTTCGCGAGATATGGGAGTTTGAAGCCAAGAAATGGTTGAGAAGGCAAAAAATTTTTCGCATTTCTGCTGCTCCAAACGCTTAACCAGAATGGCCTAGGGAAAAAATACACATACCGTTGTAATCGGGCGAGTTTCTACTTTCAGATGCAATAGGAATTTTTGGGTTAGGTCAATCCGTTCGCGACATATGGGGGTTTGAAGCCAAGAAATGGTTGAGAAAGCAAAAAATTTTTCGCATTTCTGCTGCTCCAAACGCTTAACCAGAATGGCCTAAGGAAAAAATACACATACCGTTGTAATCGGGCGAGTTTCTACTTTCAGATGCAATAGGAATTTTTGGGTTAGGTCAATCCGTTCGCGAGATATGGGAGTTTGAAGCCAAGAAATGGTTGAGAATGCAAAAAATTTTTCGCAATTCTGCTGCTCCAAACGCTTAACCAGAATGGCCTAGGGAAAAAATGCACATACCGTTGTAATCGGGCGAGTTTCTACTTTCAGATGCAACAGGAATTTTTGGGTTAGGTCAATCCGTTCGCGAGATATGGGAGTTTGAAGCCAAGAAATGGTTGAGAAGGCAAAAAATTTTTCGCATTTCTGCTGCTCCAAACGCTTAACGAGAATGGCCTAGGGAAAAAATACACATTCCGTTGTAATCGGGCGAGTTTCTACTTTCAGATGCAACAGGAATTTTTGGGTTAGGTCAATCCGTTCGCGAGATATGGGAGTTTGAAGCCAAGAAATGGTTGAGAAGGCAAACAATTTTTCGCAATTCTGCTGCTCCAAACGCTTAACCAGAATGGCCTAGGGAAAAAATACACATACCGTTGTAATCGGGCGAGTTTCTACTTTCAGATGCAATAGGAATTTTTGGGTTAGGTCAATCCGTTCGCGAGATATGGGAGTTTGAAGCCAAGAAATGGTTGAGAAGGCAAAAAATTTTTCGCAATTCTGCTGCTCCAAACGCTTAAACAGAATGGCCTGGGGAAAAAATACACATACCGTTGTAATCGGGCGAGTTTCGACTTTCAGATGCAATAGGAATTTTTGGGTTAGGTCAATCCGTTCGCGAGATATGGGAGAGTGAAGCCAAGAAATGGTTGAGAAGGCAACATATTTTTCGCAATTCTGCTGCTCCAAACGCTTAACCAGAATGGCCCAGGGAAAAAATACACATACCGTTGTAATCGGGCGAGTTTCGACTTTCAGATGCAATAGGAATTTTTGGGTTAGGTCAATCCGTTCGCGAGATATGGGAGTTTGAAGCCAAGAAATGGTTGAGAAGGCAACATATTCTTCGCAATTCTGCTGCTCCAAACGCTTAACCAGAATGGCCTAGGGAAAAAATACACATACCGTTGTAATCGGGCGAGTTTCGACTTTCAGATGCAATAGGAATTTTTGGGTTAGGTCAATCCGTTCGCGAGATATGGGAGTTTGAAGCCAAGAAATGGTTGAGAAGGCAACATATTCTTCGCATTTCTGCTGATCCAAACGCTTAACCAGAATGGTCTAGGGAAGCAATACACATACCGTTGTAATCGGGCGAGTTTCTACTTTCAGATGCAATAGGAATTTTTGGGTTAGGTCAACCCGTTCGCGAGATATGGGAGTTTGAAGCCAAGAAATGGTTGAGAAGACAACAAACCTTTCGCAATTCTGCTGCTCCAAACGCTTAACCAGAATGGCCTAGGGAAAAAATACACATACCGTTGTAATCGGGCGAGTTTCTACTTTCAGATGCAATAGGAATTTTTGGGTTAGGTCAATCCGTTCGCGAGATATGGGAGTTTGAAGCCAAGAAATGGTTGAGAAGGCAAAAAATTTTTCGCAATTCTGCTGCTCCAAACGCTTAAACAGAATGGCCTGGGGAAAAAATACACATACCGTTGTAATCGGGCGAGTTTCGACTTTCAGATGCAATAGGAATTTTTGGGTTAGGTCAATCCGTTCGCGAGATATGGGAGAGTGAAGCCAAGAAATGGTTGAGAAGGCAACATATTTTTCGCAATTCTGCTGCTCCAAACGCTTAACCAGAATGGCCTAGGGAAAAAATACACATACCGTTGTAATCGGGCGAGTTTCGACTTTCAGATGCAATAGGAATTTTTGGGTTAGGTCAATCCGTTCGCGAGATATGGGAGTTTGAAGCCAAGAAATGGTTGAGAAGGCAACATATTCTTCGCAATTCTGCTGCTCCAAACGCTTAACCAGAATGGCCTAGGGAAAAAATACACATACCGTTGTAATAGGGCGAGTTTCGAATTTCAGATGCAATAGGAATTTTTGGGTTAGGTCAATCCGGTCGCGAGATATGGGAGTTTGAAGCCAAGAAATGGTTGAGAAGGCAACATATTTTTCGCAATTCTGCTGCTCCAAACGCTTAACCAGAATGGCCTAGGGAAAAAATACACATACCGTTGTAATCGGGCGACATTCTACTTTCAGATGCAATAGGAATTTTTGGGTTAGGTCAATCCGTTCGCGAGATATGGGAGAGTGAAGCCAAGAAATGGTTGAAAAGGCAACATATTTTTCGCAATTCTGCTGCTCCAAACGCTTAACCAGAATGGCCTAGGGAAAAAATACACATACCGTTGTAATCGGGCGAGTTTCTACTTTCAGATGCAATAGGAATTTTTGGGTTAGGTCAATCCGTTCGCGAGATATGGGAGTTTGAAGCCAAGAAATGGTTGAGAAGGCAAAAAATTTTTCGCAATTCTGCTGCTCCAAACGCTTAAACAGAATGGCCTAGGGAAAAAATACACATACCGTTGTAATCGGGCGAGTTTCGACTTTCAGATGCAATAGGAATTTTTGGGTTAGGTCAATCCGTTCGCGAGATATGGGAGTTTGAAGCCAAGAAATGGTTGAGAAGGCAACATATTTTTCGCAATTCTGCTGCTCCAAACGCTTAACCAGAATGGCCTAGGGAAAAAATACACATACCGTTGTAATCGGGCGAGTTTCGAATTTCAGATGCAATAGGAATTTTTGGGTTAGGTCAATCCGGTCGCGAGATATGGGAGTTTGAAGCCAAGAAATGGTTGAGAAGGCAACATATTTTTCGCAATTCTGCTGCTCCAAACGCTTAACCAGAATGGGCTAGGGAAAAAATACACATACCGTTGTAATCGGGCGACATTCTACTTTCAGATGCAATAGGAATTGTTGGGTTAGGTCAATCCGTTCGCGAGATATGGGAGTTTGAAGCCAAGAAATGGTTGAGAAGGCAAAAAATTTTTCGCATTTCTGCTGATCCAAACGCTTAACCAGAATGGTCTAGGGAAGCAATACACATACCGTTGTAATCGGGCGAGTTTCTACTTTCAGATGCAATAGGAATTTTTGGGTTAGGTCAACCCGTTCGCGAGATATGGGAGTTTGAAGCCAAGAAATGGTTGAGAAGACAACAAACCTTTCGCAATTCTGCTGCTCCAAACGCTTAACCAGAATGGACTAGGGAAAAAATACACATACCGTTGTAATCGGGCGAGTTTCGACTTTCAGATGCAATAGGAATTTTTGGGTTAGGTCAATCCGTTCGCGAGATATGGTAGTTTGAAGCCAAGAAATGGTTGAGAAGGCAACAAATTTATCGCAATTCTGCTGCTCCAAACGCTTAACCAGAATGGCCTAGGGAAAAAATACAGATACCGTTGTAATCGGGCGAGTTTCTACTTTCAGATGCAACAGGAATTTTTGGGTTTGGTCAATCCGTTCGCGAGATATGGGAGTTTGAAGCTAAGAAATGGATGAGAAGACAACAAATCTTTCGCACTTCTGCTGCTCCAAACGCTTAACCAGAATGGCCTAGGGAAAAAATACACATACCGTTGTAATCGGGCGAGTTTCGACTTTCAGATGCAATAGGAATTTTTGGGTTAGGTCAATCCGTTCGCGAGATATGGGAGTTTGAAGCCAAGAAATGGTTGAGAAGGCAAAAAATTTTTCGCAATTCTGCTGCTCCAAACGCTTAAACAGAATGGCCTAGGGAAAAAATACACATACCGTTGTAATCGGGCGAGTTTCGACTTTCAGATGCAATAGGAATTTTTGGGTTAGGTCAATCCGTTCGCGAGATATGGGAGTTTGAAGCCAAGAAATGGTTGAGAAGGCAAAAAATTTTTCGCAATTCTGCTGCTCCAAACGCTTAAACAGAATGGCCTAGGGAAAAAATACACATACCGTTGTAATCGGGCGAGTTTCGACTTTCAGATGCAATAGGAATTTTTGGGTTAGGTCAATCCGTTCGCGAGATATGGGAGTTTGAAGCCAAGAAATGGTTGAGAAGGCAACATATTTTTCGCAATTCTGCTGCTCCAAACGCTTAACCAGAATGGCCTAGGGAAAAAATACACATACCGTTGTAATCGGGCGAGTTTCGAATTTCAGATGCAATAGGAATTTTTGGGTTAGGTCAATCCGGTCGCGAGATATGGGAGTTTGAAGCCAAGAAATGGTTGAGAAGGCAACATATTTTTCGCAATTCTGCTGCTCCAAACGCTTAACCAGAATGGCCTAGGGAAAAAATACACATACCGTTGTAATCGGGCGACATTCTACTTTCAGATGCAATAGGAATTGTTGGGTTAGGTCAATCCGTTCGCGAGATATGGGAGTTTGAAGCCAAGAAATGGTTGAGAAGGCAAAAAATTTTTCGCATTTCTGCTGCTCCAAACGCTTAACCAGAATGGCCTAAGGAAAAAATACACATACCGTTGTAATCGGGCGAGTTTCTACTTTCAGATGCAATAGGAATTTTTGGGTTAGGTCAATCCGTTCGCGAGATATGGGAGTTTGAAGCCAAGAAATGGTTGAGAATGCAAAAAATTTTTCGCAATTCTGCTGCTCCAAACGCTTAACCAGAATGGCCTAGGGAAAAAATGCACATACCGTTGTAATCGGGCGAGTTTCTACTTTCAGATGCAACAGGAATTTTTGGGTTAGGTCAATCCGTTCGCGAGATATGGGAGTTTGAAGCCAAGAAATGGTTGAGAAGGCCAAAAATTTTTCGCATTTCTGCTGCTCCAAACGCTTAACCAGAATGGCCTAGGGAAAAAATACACATTCCGTTGTAATCGGGCGAGTTTCTACTTTCAGATGCAACAGGAATTTTTGGGTTAGGTCAATCCGTTCGCGAGATATGGGAGTTTGAAGCCAAGAAATGGTTGAGAAGGCAAACAATTTTTCGCAATTCTGCTGCTCCAAACGCTTAACCAGAATGGCCTAGGGAAAAAATACACATACCGTTGTAATCGGGCGTGTTTCTACTTTCAGATGCAATAGGAATTTTTGGGTTAGGTCAATCCGTTCGCGAGATATGGGAGTTTGAAGCCAAGAAATGGTTGAGAAGGCAAAAAATTTTTCGCAATTCTGCTGCTCCAAACGCTTAAACAGAATGGCCTGGGGAAAAAATACACATACCGTTGTAATCGGGCGAGTTTCGACTTTCAGATGCAATAGGAATTTTTGGGTTAGGTCAATCCGTCCGCGAGATATGGGAGAGTGAAGCCAAGAAATGGTTGAGAAGGCAACATATTTTTCGCAATTCTGCTGCTCCAAACGCTTAACCAGAATGGCCTAGGGAAAAAATACACATACCGTTGTAATCGGGCGAGTTTCGACTTTCAGATGCAATAGGAATTTTTGGGTTAGGTCAATCCGTTCGCGAGATATGGGAGTTTGAAGCCAAGAAATGGTTGAGAAGGCAACATATTCTTCGCAATTCTGCTGCTCCAAACGCTTAACCAGAATGGCCTAGGGAAAAAATACACATACCGTTGTAATCGGGCGAGTTTCGAATTTCAGATGCAATAGGAATTTTTGGGTTAGGTCAATCCGGTCGCGAGATATGGGAGTTTGAAGCCAAGAAATGGTTGAGAAGGCAACATATTTTTCGCAATTCTGCTGCTCCAAACGCTTAACCAGTATGGCCTAGGGAAAAAATACACATACCGTTGTAATCGGGCGACATTCTACTTTCAGATGCAATAGGAATTTTTGGGTTAGGTCAATCCGTTCGCGAGATATGGGAGAGTGAAGCCAAGAAATGGTTGAAAAGGCAACATATTTTTCGCAATTCTGCTGCTCCAAACGCTTAACCAGAATGGCCTAGGGAAAAAATACACATACCGTTGTAATCGGGCGAGTTTCTACTTTCAGATGCAATAGGAATTTTTGGGTTAGGTCAATCCGTTCGCGAGATATGGGAGTTTGAAGCCAAGAAATGGTTGAGAAGGCAAAAAATTTTCGCAATTCTGCTGCTCCAAACGCTTAAACAGAATGGCCTAGGGAAAAAATACACATACCGTTGTAATCGGGCGAGTTTCGACTTTCAGACGCAATAGGAATTTTTGGGTTAGGTCAATCCGTTCGCGAGATATGGGAGTTTGAAGCCAAGAAATGGTTGAGAAGGCAACATATTTTCGCAATTCTGCTGCTCCAAACGCTTAACCAGAATGGCCTAGGGAAAAAATACACATACCGTTGTAATCGGGCGAGTTTCGAATTTCAGATGCAATAGGAATTTTTGGGTTAGGTCAATCCGGTCGCGAGATATGGGAGTTTGAAGCCAAGAAATGGTTGAGAAGGCAACATATTTTTCGCAATTCTGCTGCTCCAAACGCTTAACCAGAATGGCCTAGGGAAAAAATACACATACCGTTGTAATCGGGCGACATTCTACTTTCAGATGCAACAGGAATTTTTGGGTTAGGTCAATCCGTTCGCGAGATATGGGAGTTTGAAGCCAAGAAATGGTTGAGAAGGCAAACAATTTTCGCAATTCTGCTGCTCCAAACGCTTAACCAGAATGGCCTAGGGAAAAAATACACATACCGTTGTAATCGGGCGAGTTTCTACTTTCAGATGCAATAGGAATTTTTGGGTTAGGTCAATCCGTTCGCGAGATATGGGAGTTTGAAGCCAAGAAATGGTTGAGAAGGCAAAAAATTTTTCGCAATTCTGCTGCTCCAAACGCTTAAACAGAATGGCCTGGGGAAAAAATACACATACCGTTGTAATCGGGCGAGTTTCGACTTTCAGATGCAATAGGAATTTTTGGGTTAGGTCAATCCGTTCGCGAGATATGGGAGAGTGAAGCCAAGAAATGGTTGAGAAGGCAACATATTTTTCGCAATTCTGCTGCTCCAAACGCTTAACCAGAATGGCCCAGGGAAAAAAATACACATACCGTTGTAATCGGGCGAGTTTCGACTTTCAGATGCAATAGGAATTTTTGGGTTAGGTCAATCCGTTCGCGAGATATGGGAGTTTGAAGCCAAGAAATGGTTGAGAAGGCAACATATTCTTCGCAATTCTGCTGCTCCAAACGCTTAACCAGAATGGCCTAGGGAAAAAATACACATACCGTTGTAATCGGGCGAGTTTCGAATTTCAGATGCAATAGGAATTTTTGGGTTAGTTCAATCCGGTCGCGAGATATGGGAGTTTGAAGCCAAGAAATGGTTGAGAAGGCAACATATTTTTTGCAATTCTGCTGCTCCAAACGCTTAACCAGAATGGCCTAGGAAAAAATACACATACCGTTGTAATCGGGCGAGTTTCTACTTTCAGATGCAATAGGAATTTTTGGGTTAGGTCAATCCGTTCGCGAGATATGGAGTTTGAAGCCAAGAAATGGTTGAGAAGGCAAAAAATTTTTCGCAATTCTGCTGCTCCAAACGCTTAAACAGAATGGCCTAGGGAAAAAATACACATACCGTTGTAATCGGGCGAGTTTCGAATTTCAGATGCAATAGGAATTTTTGGGTTAGGTCAATCCGGTCGCGAGATATGGGAGTTTGAAGCCAAGAAATGTTGAGAAGGCAACATATTTTTCGCAATTCTGCTGCTCCAAACGCATAACCAGAATGGCCTAGGGAAAAAATACACATACCGTTGTAATCGGGCGACATTCTACTTTCAGATGCAATAGGAATTGTTGGGTTAGGTCAATCCGTTCGCGAGATATGGGAGTTTGAAGCCAAGAAATGGTTGAGAAGGCAAAAAACTTTTCGCATTTCTGCTGATCCAAACGCTTAACCAGAATGGTCTAGGGAAGCAATACACATACCGTTGTAATCGGGCGAGTTTCTACTTTCAGATGCAATAGGAATTTTTGGGTTAGGTCAACCCGTTCGCGAGATATGGGAGTTTGAAGCCAAGAAATGGTTGAGAAGACAACAAACCTTTCGCAATTCTGCTGCTCCAAACGCTTAACCAGAATGGCCTAGGGAAAAAATACACATACCGTTGTAATCGGGCGAGTTTCTACTTTCAGATGCAATAGGAATTTTTGGGTTAGGTCAATCCGTTCGCGAGATATGGGAGTTTGAAGCCAAGAAATGGTTGAGAAGGCAAAAATTTTTCGCAATTCTGCTGCTCCAAACGCTTAAACAGAATGGCCTGGGGAAAAAATACACATACCGTTGTAATCGGGCGAGTTTCGACTTCAGATGCAATAGGAATTTTTGGGTTAGGTCAATCCGTTCGCGAGATATGGGAGAGTGAAGCCAAGAAATGGTTGAGAAGGCAACATATTTTTCGCAATTCTGCTGCTCCAAACGCTTAACCAGAATGGCCTAGGGAAAAAATACACATACCGTTGTAATCGGCGAGTTTCGACTTTCAGATGCAATAGGAATTTTTGGGTTAGGTCAATCGTTCGCGAGATATGGGAGTTTGAAGCCAAGAAATGGTTGAGAAGGCAACATATTCTTCGCAATTCTGCTGCTCCAAACGCTTAACCAGAATGGCCTAGGGAAAAATACACATACCGTTGT
>NW_027480369.1:0-15208 GCF_051014685.1 Ptiloglossa arizonensis
TAACGTATAACGTAATAACGTATAACGTATAAACGTATAACGTATAACGTATAACGTATAACGTATTACGTATAATGTATAACGTATAACGTATAACGTATATCGTAAAACGTAGAACGTATAACGTATAACGTATATCGTAAAACGTATAACGTATAACGTATAACGTATAACGTATAACGTATAACGTATAACGTATAACGTATAACGTATAACGTATAACCTATGACGTATAACGAATAACGTAAAACGTATAACGTATAACCTATGACGTATAACGTACAACCTATAACGTATAACGTATAACGTATAACGTGTAACGTATAACGTATACGTATAACGTATAACGTATAACGTATAACGTATAACGTATTACGTACAACGTATAACGTATAACGTATATCGATAACGTATAACGTATAACGTATTACGTATAACGTATTACGTACAGCGTATAACGTATAACGTATAACGTATAACGAATAACGTAAAACGTATAACGTATAACGTATAACGTATAACGTATAACGTTAACGTATAACGTATAACGAATAACGTAAAACGTATAACGTATACGTATAACGTATAACGTATAAAGTATAACGTATAACGTATAACGTAGTAACGTATACCGTATAACGTATAACGTATAACGTATAACGTATTACGTATAGCGCATAACGTATAACGTATAGCGTATAACGCATAACGTATACCGTATTACGTATAACGTATAACGTCTGACGTATAACGTATAACCTATGACGTATAACGTACAACCTATAACGTATAACGTATAACGTATAACGTGTAACGTATAACGTATAACGTATAACGTATAACGTATAACGTATAACGTATAACGTATTACGTACAACGTATAACGTATAACGTATATCGTATAACGTATAACGTATAACGTATTACGTATAACGTATAACGTACAGCGTATAACGTATAACGTATAACGTATAACGAATAACGTAAAACGTATAACGAAAACGTATTAACGTATAACGTATAACGTATAACGTATAACGTATAACGTATAACGTATATCGTATAACGTATAACGTATAACGTATAACGTATAACGTATAACGTATAACGTATAACGTATAACGCATAACGTATAACGTATAACTTATAACGTATAACGTATAACGAATAACGTATAACGTATAACGTGTGACGTATAATGTATAAGGTATAAACTATAACGTATAACGTATAACGTATAACGTATAACGTATAACGTATAACGTATAACGTATAACGTATGACGTATAACTTTTAACGTATAACGTATAACGTATAGCGTATAACGTATAACGTATAACGGTAAACGTATACGTATAACGTATAACGTATAACGTTATAACGTATAACTTATAACGTAGTATAACGTATAACGTAAACGTAACGTATAACGTATAACGTATAACGTATAACGTATAACGTATAACGTACTACGTATAAGCTATAACGTATACGTATAACGTATACGTATACACGTATAACGTAACGTAAACCGTATAACTTAACGTACGAACGTATACTATAACGTATAACGTATAACGTATAACGTATAACGTATAACGTATAACGTATAACGTATAACGCTAACGTAACGTAAACTAACGTATAACGTATAACGTATACGATACGTATAACGTAAACGTACTAACGTATAACGTATCGTATAACGTATAACGATATAACGTAAAACGTATACGTATAACGTATAACGTATAAAACATAACGTAACGTATAACGTATAAGCGATAACGTATAACGTATAACGTATAACGAAAACGTATAACGTCTAACGTATAACGTACCACGTATAACGTATAAACGTATAACGTTATAACGTATAACGTAAAACGTATAACGTATAACGTACGATAACGTATATCGCTAATAACGCATAACGTATATCCTATAACGCATACGTATAGCGTAAGAACGTATACCGTATAACGTATAACGTATAACGTATAACGTTATAACGTATAACGTATAACGTATAACGTATAACGTATAACGTATAACGTATAACGTATACGTATAACGTATAACGTATGACGTATAACTTTTAACGTATAACGTATAACGTATAGCGTATAACGTATAACGTATAACGTAAAACGTATAACGTATAACGTATAACGTATAACGTATAACGTATAACTTATAACGTATAACGTATAACGTATAACGTATAACGTTATAACGTATAACGTTATAACGTATAACGTATAACGTATAAGTAACGTATAACGAAACGTATAACGTATAACGTATAACGTATAACGTATAACGTATAACGTATAACGTATAACGTATAACGTATAACGTATAACGTATAACGTATAACGTATAACGTATAACGTATAACGTATAACGTATAACGTATAACGTATGACGTATCACGTATAAGGTATGACCTATAACTTATAGCGTATAACGTATAACGTATAACGTATAACGTATAAAGTATAGCGTATAACATATAACGTATGACGTATAACGTATAACGTATAACTTATAACTTATAACGTATAAACGTATAACGTATAACGTATAACGTATAACGTATAACCTATAACGTATAACGTATTACGTATAGCGCATAACGTATAACGTATAGCGTATAACGCATAACGTATACCGTATTACGTATAACGTATAACGTCTGACGTATATGTATAAGGTATAACGTATAACGTATAACCTATAACGTATAACGTGGAACGTATAACGTATAACGTATAACGTATAACGTATAACGTATAACGTATAACGTATAAGTATAACGTATAACGTATAAGTATAACGTATAACGTATAACGTATAACGTATAACGTATAACGTATAACGTATAACGTATAACGTATACGTATAACGTATAACGTATAAGTATGACGTATCACGTATAAGGTATGACCTATAACTTATAGCGTATAACGTATAACGTATAACGTATAACGTATAAAGTATAGCGTATAACATATAACGTATTGACGTATAACGTATAACGTATAACTTATAACGTATAACGTATAACGTATAACGTATAACGTATAACGTATAACCTATAACGTATAACGCTATTACGTATAGCGCATAACGTATAACGTATAGCGTATAACGCATAACGTATAGCCGTATTACGTATAACGTATAACGTCTGACGTATAATGTATAAGGTATAACGTATAACGTATAACCTATAACGTATAACGTGGTAACGTATAACGTATAACGTTAACGTATAACGTATAACGTATAACGTATAACGTAACGTATACGTATAACGTATAACGTATAACGTATAACGTATAACGTATAACGTATAACGTATATCGTATAACGTATAACGTATAACGTATACGTATAACGTATAACGTATAACGTATAACGTATATCGTATAACGTATAACGTATAACGTATAACGTATAACGTATAACGTATACGTATAACGTATAACGTATAACGTATAACGTATAACGTATAACGTATAACGTATAACGTATAACGTATAACGTATAACGTATAACGTATAACGTATAACGTATAACGTATAACGTATACGTATAACGTATAACGTAACGTATACGTATAACGTATGACGTATCACGTATAAGGTATGACCTATAACTTATAGCGTATAACGTATAACGTATAACGTATAACGTATAGAAGTATAGCGTATAACATATAACGTATGACGTATAACGTATAACGTATAACTTATAACGTATAACGTATAACGTATAACGTATAACGTATAACGTATAACCTATAACGTATAACGTATTACGTATAGCGCATAACGTATAACGTATAGCGTATAACGCATAACGTATACCGTATTACGTATAACGTATAACGTCTGACGTATAATGTATAAGGTAACGTATAACGTATAACCTATAACGTATAACGTAGAACGTATAACGTATAACGTATAACGATAACGTATAACGTATAACGTATAACGTATAACGTATATCCTATAACGCATGACGTATATCCTATAACGCATAACGTATAGCGTATAACGCATAACGTATACCGTATAACGTATAACGTATAACGTATAACGTATAACGTATAACGTATAACGTATAACGTATAACGTATAACGTATATCCTATAACGCATGACGTATATCCTATAACGCATAACGTATAGCGTATAACGCATAACGTATACCGTATAACGTATAACGTATAACGTATAACGTATAACGTACAACGTATAACGTATAACGTATAACGTATAACGTATAACGTATAACGTATAACGTATAACGTGTAACGTATAACGTATAACGTATACGTATAACGTATAACGTATATCCTATAACGCATAACGTATAGCGTATACGCATAACGTATACCGTATAACGTATAACGTATAACGTATAACGTATAACTTATAACGTATAACGTATAACGTATAGCGTATAACGTATAACGTAATAACGTATAACGTATAACGTATAACGTATAACGTATAACGTATGACGTATAACGTATAACGTATAACGTATAACGTATAACGTATAACGTATAACGTATAACGTATAACGTATAACGTATAACGTATAACGTATAACGTATAACGTATAACGTATACGTATAACGTATAACGTATAACGTATAACGTATAACGTATAACGTACCACGTATAACGTATAACGTATAAGTATAACGTATAACGTATAACGTATAACGTATAACCTATACGTATAACGTATTACGTTATAGCGCATAACGTATAACGTATAGCGTATAAACGCATAACGTATACCGTATTACGTATAACGTATAACGTCTGACGTATAAGTATAAGGTATAACGTATAACGTATAACGTATAACGTATAACGTAACGTATAACGTGTAACGTATAACGTGTAACGTATAACGTATAACGTATAACGTATAACGTATAACGTATAACGTATAACGTATAACGTATAACGTATAACGTATAACGTATAGCGTATAACGTATAACGTATAACGTAAAACGTATAACGTATAAACGTATAACGTTATAACGTATAAGTTATAACGTTATAACGTATACGTATAACGTATAACGTATAACGTATAACGTATAACGTATAACGTATAACGTATAACGTATAACGTATAACGTAACGTATAACGTATACGGTATAACGTATAACGTATAACGTATAACGTATGACGTATCACGTATAAGGTATGACCTATAACGTATAACGTATAACGTATAACGTATAACGTATAACGTATAACGTTATACGTATAACGTATAACGTATAACGTATAACGTATAACGTATAACGTATCACGCATAACGTATAACGTATAACGCATAACGTATAACGTATAACGTATAACGTATAACGTATAACGTATAACGTATACGAATAACGTATAACGTATAGCGTATAAGCGTATAACGTATATCGTGTAACGTATAACGTATAACGTATACGGTATAACGTATAACGTATAACGTATAACGTATAACGTATTACGTATCACGTATAAGGTATGACCTATAACGTATAACGTATAACGTATAACGTATAACGTATAACGTTTATACGTGTAACGTATAACGTATAACGTATAACGTATAACGTATAACGTATAACGTATAACGTATAACGTATAACGTATAACGTATAACGTATAACGTATAACGTATAACGTATAACGTATAACGTATAACGTATAACGTATAACGTATATCCTATAACGCATGACGTATATCCTATAACGCATAACGTATAGCGTATAACGCATAACGTATACCGTATAACGTATAACGTATAACGTATAACGTATAACGTATAACGTATAACGTATAACGTATAACGTATAACGTATATCCTATAACGCATGACGTATATCCTATAACGCATAACGTATAGCGTATAACGCATAACGTATACCGTATAACGTATAACGTATAAACGTATACGTATAACGTACAACGTATAACGTATAACGTATAACGTATAACGTATAACGTATAACGTATAACGTATAACGTGTAACGTATAACGTATAACGTATAACGTATAACGTATAACGTATATCCTATAACGCATAACGTATAGCGTATAACGCATAACGTATACCGTATAACGTATAACGTATAACGTATAACTTATAACGTATAACGTATAACGTATAGCGTATAACGTATAACGTATAACGTATAACGTATAACGTATAAACGTATAACGTATAACGTATGACGTATAACGTATAACGTATAACGTATAACGTATAACGTATAACGTATAACGTATACGTATAACGTATAACGTATAACGTATAACGTATAACGTATAACGTATAAGTATAACGTATAACGTATAACGTATAACGTATAACGTATAACGTATAACGTATAACGTACCACGTATAACGTATAACGTATAACGTATAACGTATAACGTATAACGTATAACGTATAACCTATAACGTATAACGTATTACGTATAGCGCATAACGTATAACGTATAGCGTATACGCATAACGTATACCGTATTACGTATAACGTATAACGTCTGACGTATAATGTATAAGGTATAACGTATAACGTATAACGTATAACGTATAACGTATAACGTATAACGTGTAACGTATAACGTGTAACGTATAACGTATAACGTATAACGTATAACGTATAACGTATACGTATAACGTATAACGTATAACGTATAACGTATAACGTATAGCGTATAACGTATAAGTATAACGTAAAACGTATAACGTATAACGTATAACGTATAACGTATAACGTATAACTTATAACGTATAACGTATAACGTATAACGTATAACGTATAACGTATAACGTATAACGTATAACGTATAACGTATAACGTATAACGTATAACGTATAACGTATACGGTATAACGTATAACGTATAACGTATAACGTATGACGTATCACGTATAAGGTATGACCTATAACGTATAACGTATAACGTATAACGTATAACGTATAACGTATAACGTATAACGTATAACGTATAACGTATAACGTATAACGTATAACGTATAACGTATAACGTATCACGCATACGTATAACGTATAACGCATAACGTATAACGTATAACGTATAACGTATAACGTATAACGTATAACGTATAACGTAAATCGTATAACGTATAACGTATAACGTATAACGTATAACATATAACTTATTACGTATAACGTATAACGTATAGCGTATACGTATAACGTATAACGTATAACGAATAACGTATAACGTATAACGTATAACGTACCACGTATAACGTATAACGTATAACGTATAACGTGTAACGTATAACGTATAACGTATAACGTATAACGTATAACGTATAACGCATAACGTATATCCTATAACGCATGACGTATATCCTATAACGCATAACGTATAGCGTATAACGCATAACGTATACCGTATAACGTATAACGTATAACGTATAACGTATAACGTATAACGTATAACGTATAACGTATAACGTATAACGTATAACGTATAACGTATAACGTATAACGTATAACGTATAACGTATAACGTATAACGTATACTTAACGTATAACGTATACGTTATACGTTATACGTTATACGTTATACGTTACGTTATACGTTATACGTTATACGTTATACGTTATACGTTATACGTTATACGTTATACGTTATACGTTATACGTTATACGTTATACGTTATACGTTATACGTCGTA
This sequence comes from Ptiloglossa arizonensis, assembly GCF_051014685.1. NCBI lineage: Eukaryota > Metazoa > Arthropoda > Insecta > Hymenoptera > Colletidae > Ptiloglossa > Ptiloglossa arizonensis. The sequence continues at coordinate 7,756 of NW_027480369.1, forward strand.
TACGTTATGCGTTATAGGCTATACGTTATGCGTTATAGGATATACGTCATGCGTTATAGGATATACGTTATGCGTTATACGTTATACGTTATACGTTATACGTTATACGTTATACGTTTACCGTTATACGTTATACGTGGTACGTTATACGTTATACGTTATACGTTATTCGTTATACGTTATACGTTATACGTTATACGCTATACGTTATACGTTATACGTAATAAGTTATATGTTATACGTTATACGTTATACGTTATACGTTATACGATTTACGTTATACGTTATACGTTATACGTTATACGTTATACGTTATACGTTATACGTTATGCGTTATACGTTATACGTTATGCGTGATACGTTATACGTTATACGTTATACGTTATACGTTATACGTTATACGTTATACGTTATACGTTATACGTTATACGTTATACGTTATACGTTATACGTTATACGTTATACGTTATAGGTCATACCTTATACGTGATACGTCATACGTTATACGTTATACGTTATACGTTATACCGTATACGTTATACGTTATACGTTATACGTTATACGTTATACGTTATACGTTATACGTTATACGTTATACGTTATACGTTATACGTTATACGTTATACGTTATAAGTTATACGTTATACGTTATACGTTATACGTTATACGTTATACGTTTTACGTTATACGTTATACGTTATACGCTATACGTTATACGTTATACGTTATACGTTATACGTTATACGTTATACGTTATACGTTATACGTTATACGTTATACGTTATACGTTACACGTTATACGTTACACGTTATACGTTATACGTTATACGTTATACGTTATACGTTATACGTTATACCTTATACATTATACGTCAGACGTTATACGTTATACGTAATACGGTATACGTTATGCGTTATACGCTATACGTTATACGTTATGCGCTATACGTAATACGTTATACGTTATAGGTTATACGTTATACGTTATACGTTATACGTTATACGTTATACGTTATACGTTATACGTGGTACGTTATACGTTATACGTTATACGTTATACGTTATACGTTATACGTTATACGTTATACGTTATACGTTATACGTTATACGTTATACGTTATACGTTATACGTTATACGTTATACGTTATACGTTATACGTTATACGTTATACGTTATACGTTATACGTTATACGTCATACGTTATACGTTATACGTTATACGTTATACGTTATACGTTATACGTTATACGTTATACGCTATACGTTATACGTTATACGTTATAAGTTATACGTTATACGTTATACGTTATACGGTATACGTTATGCGTTATACGCTATACGTTATGCGTTATAGGATATACGTTATACGTTATACGTTATACGTTATACGTTATACGTTACACGTTATACGTTATACGTTATACGTTATACGTTATACGTTATACGTTATACGTTATACGTTGTACGTTATACGTTATACGTTATACGTTATACGTTATACGGTATACGTTATGCGTTATACGCTATACGTTATGCGTTATAGGATATACGTCATGCGTTATAGGATATACGTTATACGTTATACGTTATACGTTATACGTTATACGTTATACGTTATACGTTATACGTTATACGTTATACGGTATACGTTATGCGTTATACGCTATACGTTATGCGTTATAGGATATACGTCATGCGTTATAGGATATACGTTATACGTTATACGTTATACGTTATACGTTATACGTTATACGTTATACGTTATACGTTATACGTTATACGTTATACGTTATACGTTATACGTTATACGTTATACGTTATACGTTATACGTTATACGTTATACGTTACACGTTATACGTTATACGTTATACGTTATACGTTATACGTTATACGTTATAGGTCATACCTTATACGTGATACGTAATACGTTATACGTTATACGTTATACGTTATACGTTATACCGTATACGTTATACGTTATACGTTACACGATATACGTTATACGTTATACGCTATACGTTATACGTTATTCGTTATACGTTATACGTTATACGTTATACGTTATACGTTATACGTTATACGTTATGCGTTATACGTTATACGTTATGCGTGATACGTTATACGTTATACGTTATACGTTATACGTTATACGTTATACGTTATACGTTATACGTTATACGTTATACGTTATACGTTATACGTTATACGTTATAGGTCATACCTTATACGTGATACGTCATACGTTATACGTTATACGTTATACGTTATACCGTATACGTTATACGTTATACGTTATACGTTATACGTTATACGTTATACGTTATACGTTATACGTTATACGTTATACGTTATACGTTATACGTTATACGTTATACGTTATAAGTTATACGTTATACGTTATACGTTATACGTTATACGTTATACGTTTTACGTTATACGTTATACGTTATACGCTATACGTTATACGTTATACGTTATACGTTATACGTTATACGTTATACGTTATACGTTATACGTTATACGTTATACGTTATACGTTACACGTTATACGTTACACGTTATACGTTATACGTTATACGTTATACGTTATACGTTATACGTTATACCTTATACATTATACGTCAGACGTTATACGTTATACGTAATACGGTATACGTTATGCGTTATACGCTATACGTTATACGTTATGCGCTATACGTAATACGTTATACGTTATAGGTTATACGTTATACGTTATACGTTATACGTTATACGTTATACGTTATACGTTATACGTGGTACGTTATACGTTATACGTTATACGTTATACGTTATACGTTATACGTTATACGTTATACGTTATACGTTATACGTTATACGTTATACGTTATACGTTATACGTTATACGTTATACGTTATACGTTATACGTTATACGTTATACGTTATACGTTATACGTCATACGTTATACGTTATACGTTATACGTTATACGTTATACGTTATACGTTATACGTTATACGCTATACGTTATACGTTATACGTTATAAGTTATACGTTATACGTTATACGTTATACGTTATACGGTATACGTTATGCGTTATACGCTATACGTTATGCGTTATAGGATATACGTTATACGTTATACGTTATACGTTATACGTTATACGTTACACGTTATACGTTATACGTTATACGTTATACGTTATACGTTATACGTTATACGTTATACGTTGTACGTTATACGTTATACGTTATACGTTATACGTTATACGGTATACGTTATGCGTTATACGCTATACGTTATGCGTTATAGGATATACGTCATGCGTTATAGGATATACGTTATACGTTATACGTTATACGTTATACGTTATACGTTATACGTTATACGTTATACGTTATACGTTATACGGTATACGTTATGCGTTATACGCTATACGTTATGCGTTATAGGATATACGTCATGCGTTATAGGATATACGTTATACGTTATACGTTATACGTTATACGTTATACGTTATACGTTATACGTTATACGTTCCACGTTATACGTTATAGGTTATACGTTATACGTTATACCTTATACATTATACGTCAGACGTTATACGTTATACGTAATACGGTATACGTTATGCGTTATACGCTATACGTTATACGTTATGCGCTATACGTAATACGTTATACGTTATAGGTTATACGTTATACGTTATACGTTATACGTTATACGTTATACGTTATAAGTTATACGTTATACGTTATACGTCATACGTTATATGTTATACGCTATACTTTATACGTTATACGTTATACGTTATACGTTATACGCTATAAGTTATAGGTCATACCTTATACGTGATACGTCATACGTTATACGTTATACGTTATACGTTATACGTTATACGTTATACGTTATACGTTATACGTTATACGTTATACGTTATACGTTATACGTTATACGTTATACGTTATACGTTATACGTTATACGTTATACGTTATGCGTTATACGTTATACGTTATACGTTATACGTTATACGTTATACGTTATACGTTATACGTTATACGTTATACGTTATACGATATACGTTATACGTTATACGTTATACGTTATACGTTATACGTTATACGTTATACGTTATACGATATACGTTATACGTTATACGTTATACGTTATACGTTATACGTTATACGTTATACGTTATACGTTATACGTTATACGTTATACGTTATACGTTATACGTTATACGTTATACGTTATACGTTATACGTTCCACGTTATACGTTATAGGTTATACGTTATACGTTATACCTTATACATTATACGTCAGACGTTATACGTTATACGTAATACGGTATACGTTATGCGTTATACGCTATACGTTATACGTTATGCGCTATACGTAATACGTTATACGTTATAGGTTATACGTTATACGTTATACGTTATACGTTATACGTTATACGTTATAAGTTATACGTTATACGTTATACGTCATACGTTATATGTTATACGCTATACTTTATACGTTATACGTTATACGTTATACGTTATACGCTATAAGTTATAGGTCATACCTTATACGTGATACGTCATACGTTATACGTTATACGTTATACGTTATACGTTATACGTTATACGTTATACGTTATACGTTATACGTTATACGTTATACGTTATACGTTATACGTTATACGTTATACGTTATACGTTATACGTTATACGTTATACGTTATACGTTATACGTTATACGTTATACGTTATACGTTCCACGTTATACGTTATAGGTTATACGTTATACGTTATACCTTATACATTATACGTCAGACGTTATACGTTATACGTAATACGGTATACGTTATGCGTTATACGCTATACGTTATACGTTATGCGCTATACGTAATACGTTATACGTTATAGGTTATACGTTATACGTTATACGTTATACGTTATACGTTATACGTTATAAGTTATAAGTTATACGTTATACGTTATACGTCATACGTTATATGTTATACGCTATACTTTATACGTTATACGTTATACGTTATACGTTATACGCTATAAGTTATAGGTCATACCTTATACGTGATACGTCATACGTTATACGTTATACGTTATACGTTATACGTTATACGTTATACGTTATACGTTATACGTTATACGTTATACGTTATACGTTATACGTTATACGTTATACGTTATACGTTATACGTTATACGTTATACGTTATACGTTATACGTTATACGTTATACGTTATACGTTATACGTTATACGTTATACGTTATACGTTATACGTTATACGTTATACGTTATACGTTATACGTTATAAGTTATACGTTATACGTTATACGTTATACGTTATACGTTATACGTTTTACGTTATACGTTATACGTTATACGCTATACGTTATACGTTATACGTTAAAAGTTATACGTCATACGTTATACGTTATACGTTATACGTTATACGTTATACGTTATACGTTATACGTTATACGTTATACGTTATACGTTATACGTTATACGTTATACGGTATACGTTATGCGTTATACGCTATACGTTATGCGTTATAGGATATACGTCATGCGTTATAGGATATACGTTATGCGTTATACGTTATACGTTATACGTTATACGTTATACGTTATACGTTACACGTTATACGTTATACGTTATACGTTATACGTGGTACGTTATACGTTAGACGTTATACGTTATTCGTTATACGTTATACGTTATACGTTATACGCTATACGTTATACGTTATACGTAATAAGTTATATGTTATACGTTATACGTTATACGTTATACGTTATACGATTTACGTTATACGTTATACGTTATACGTTATACGTTATACGTTATACGTTATACGTTATGCGTTATACGTTATACGTTATGCGTGATACGTTATACGTTATACGTTATACGTTATACGTTATACGTTATACGTTATACGTTATACGTTATACGTTATACGTTATACGTTATACGTTATACGTTATAGGTCATACCTTATACGTGATACGTCATACGTTATACGTTATACGTTATACGTTATACCGTATACGTTATACGTTATACGTTATACGTTATACGTTATACGTTATACGTTATACGTTATACGTTATACGTTATACGTTATACGTTATACGTTATACGTTATACGTTATACGTTATAAGTTATACGTTATACGTTATACGTTATACGTTATACGTTATACGTTTTACGTTATACGTTATACGTTATACGCTATACGTTATACGTTATACGTTAAAAGTTATACGTCATACGTTATACGTTATACGTTATACGTTATACGTTATACGTTATACGTTATACGTTATACGTTATAGTTTATACCTTATACATTATACGTCACACGTTATACGTTATACGTTATTCGTTATACGTTATACGTTATAAGTTATACGTTATACGTTATGCGTTATACGTTATACGTTATACGTTATACGTTATACGTTATACGTTATACGTTATACGTTATACGATATACGTTATACGTTATACGTTATACGTTATACGTTATACGTTATACGTTATACGTTATACGTTATACGTTTTACGTTATTCGTTATACGTTATACGTTATACGTTATACGCTGTACGTTATACGTTATACGTAATACGTTATACGTTATACGTTATACGATATACGTTATACGTTATACGTTGTACGTAATACGTTATACGTTATACGTTATACGTTATACGTTATACGTTATACGTTATACGTTACACGTTATACGTTATACGTTATACGTTATAGGTTGTACGTTATACGTCATAGGTTATACGTTATACGTCAGACGTTATACGTTATACGTAATACGGTATACGTTATGCGTTATACGCTATACGTTATACGTTATGCGCTATACGTAATACGTTATACGTTATACGTTATACGTTATACGGTATACGTTATACGTTATACGTTATACGTTATACGTTATACTTTATACGTTATACGTTATACGGTATACGTTATACGATGTACGTTATATGTTATTCGTTATACGTAATTGGTTACACGTTATACGTTACACGTTATACGTTATACGTTTTACGGTATACGATATACGTTATACGTTATACGTTATACGCTGTACGTTATACGTTATACGTAATACGTTATACGTTATACGTTATACGATATACGTTATACGTTATACGTTGTACGTAATACGTTATACGTTATACGTTATACGTTATACGTTATACGTTATACGTTATACGTTATACGTTATACGTTATACGTTATACGTTATACGTTATAGGTTGTACGTTATACGTCATAGGTTATACGTTATACGTTTTACGTTATTCGTTATACGTCATAGGTTATACGTTATACGTTATACGTTATACGTTATACGTTATACGTTATACGTTATACGTTATACGTTATACGTTATACGTTTTACGATATACGTTATACGTTATACGT
>NW_027480370.1:0-15099 GCF_051014685.1 Ptiloglossa arizonensis
CATATCTCGCGAAGGGATTGACGAACTCGAGAAATTCCTGTTGCATCTGAATGTAGAAGCTCGCCCGATTACAATGGTATGTGTATTTTTGCCCTAGGCCATAGTAGTTATTGGTTTCGAGTATCAGACTTGCATAATTTTGATGGTTTCTCAACCATTCCTTAACTTCAAACTCCCATATCTCGCGAATGGATTGACGAACTCGAGAAATTCCTGTTGCATCTGAAAGTAGAAACTCGCCCCATTACAATGGTGTGTGTACGTTTCCCCTCGGCCATTGTAGTTATTGGTTTCGAGTATCAGACTTGCGAAAATTTTTATGGTTTCTCAACCATTCCTTAAATTCAAACTCCCATATCTCGCGAACGGATTGACGAACTCGAGATATTTCTGTTGCATCTGAAAGTAGAAACTCGCCCGATTACAATGGTGTGTTTACATTTTCCCTAGGCCATTACAGTTATTGGTTTCGAGTATCAAACTTGCGAAAATTTTGATGGTTTCTCAACCATTCCCTAACTTCAAACTCCCATATCTCGCGAATGGATTGACGAACTCGAGAAATTCCAGTTGCATCTGAAAGTAGAAACTCGCCCGATTACAAAGGTGTGTGTTCTTTTCCCCTAGGCCATTCCAGTTATTGGTTTCGAGTTTCAGAATTGCGAAAATTTTGATGGTTTCTCAACCGTTCCTTAACTTCTAACTCCCATATCTCGCGAACGGATTGACGAACTCGAGGAATTCCTGTTGCATCTGAAAGTAGAAACTCGACCGATTTCAATGGTGTGTGTACTTTTCCTCTGGGCCACTCCAGTCATTGGTTTCGAGTATCAAACTTGCGAAAATTTTGATGGTTTCTCAACCACTCCTTAACTTCACACTCCCATATCTCGCGAACGGATTGACGAACTCGAGAAGTTCCTGTTGCATCTGAAAGCAGATACTCGTCCGATTACAACGGTATGTGCATCTTTCCCACAGGTCTTTGTAGTTATTGGTTTCGAGTATCAGAATTGCGAATATTTGGATGCTTTCTCAACCAATCCTTAACTTCAAACTCCCACATCTCGCGAACGGATTGACGAACTGGAGAAATTCCTGTTGCATCTGAAAGTAGAAACACGCCCGATTACAACGGTGTGTGTGCATTTCCCCTAGTCCATTCCATTTATTCGTTTCTAGTATCACAATTGCGATAATTTTGATGGTTTCTCAACCATCTCTTAATTCCAAACTCCGATATTTCGCGATCGCTTTGAAGAATCCGAAAAATTTCTGTTGAACCTGAAAGTAGAACTCTCCCGATTGCAAAGGTATGTGTTCTTTTCCCCTAGGCCATTCCAGTTAATCGTTTCTAGCATCCGAATTGCGAATATTTTGATGGTTTCTCAACCGTCTCTTAACTCCATACTCCCATATCTCGCGAATGGATTGACGAACTCGAGAAATTCCTGTTGAATCTGAAAGTAGAAACTCGCCCCATTACAATGGTGTGTGTACTTTTCCCCTAGGCGATTATAGTTATTGGTTTCGAGTATCAGACTTGCGAAAATTTTGATGGTTTCTCAACCATTCCTTAACTTCAAACTCCAATATCTCGCGAATGGAATGACGAACTCGAGAAATTCCTGTTGCATCTGAAATAAGAAACTCGCCCGATTACAATGGTGTGTGTACTTTTCCTCTGGGCCATTCCAGTCATTGGTTTCGAGTATCAAACTTGCGAAAATTTAGATGGTTTCTCAACCATTCCATAACTTCAAACTCCCATATCTCGCGAACCGATTCACGAACTCGAGAAATTCCTGTTGCATCTGAAAGCAGAAACTCGCCCGATTACAACGGTATGTGCATTTTTGCCCTAGGCAATAGTTGTTATTGGTTTCGAGTATCAGACTTGCGAAAATTTTGATGGTTTCACAACCATTCCTTAACTTCAAACTTCCATATCTCGCGAACGGATTGACGAACTCGAGAAATTCCTGTTGCATCTGAAAGCAGAAAGTCGCCCGATTACAACGGTATGTGTATTTTTGCCCTAGGCAATAGTAGTTATTGGTTTCGAGTATCAGACTTGCGAAAATTATGATGGTTTCTCAATCATTCCTTAACTTCTAACTCCCATATCTCGCGAACGGATTGAAGTACTCGAGAAATTCCTGTTGCATCTGAAAGTAGAAACTCGCCCGATTACAATGGTGTGTGTACTTTTCCCCTAGGCAATTTCAGTTATTGGTTTCGAGTGTCAGACTTGCGAAAATTTTGATGGTTTCTGAACCATTCCTTATCTACAAACTCCCATATCTCGTTAACGGATTGACGAACTCGAGAAATTCCTGTTGCATCTGAAAGTAGAAACTCGTCCGATTACAATGGTGTGTGTACTTTTCCCCTTGGCCATTTCAGTTATTGGTTTCGAGTATCAGACTTTCGAAAATTTTGATGGTGTCACAACCATTCCTTGACTTCAAACTCCCGTATCTCGCGAACGGATTGACGAACTCGAGAAATTCCTGTTGCATCTGAAAGCAGAAACTCGCCCGATTACAACGGTATGTGCATTTTTGCCCTAGGCAATAGTTGTTATTGGTTTCGAGTATCAGACTTGCGAACATTTTGATGGTTTCTCAACCATTCCTTAACTTCAAACTCCCATATCTCGCGAGCGGATTGATGAACACGAGAAATACCTGTTGCATCTGAAATAAGAAACTCGCCCGATTACAATGGTGTGTGTACTTTTCCTCTGGGCCATTCCAGTCATTGGTTTCGAGTATCAAACTTGCGAAAATTTTGATGGTTTCTCAACCATTCCATAACTTCAAACTCCCATATCTCGCGAATGGATTGACGAACTCGAGAAGTTCCTGTTGCATCTGAAAGTAGAAACTCGCCCGATTACAACGCTATGTGTATTTTTGCCCTAGGCCATAGTAGTTATTGGTTTCGAGTATCAGAATTGCGAAAATTTTGATGGTTTCTCAACCATTCCTTAATTTCAAACTACCATATCTCGCGAACGGATTGACGAACTCGAGATTTTAACTGTTGCAACTGAAAGCAGAATCCCGCCCGATTACAACGGTATGTGTATATTTGCCCTAGGCCATAGTAGTTATTGGTTTCGAGTATCAGACTAGCATAATTTTGATGGTTTCTCAACCATTCCTTAACTTCAAACTCCCATATCTCGCGAATGGATTGACGAACTCGGGAAATTCCAGTTGCATCTGAAAGTAGAAACTCGCCCGATTACAAAGGTGTGTGTTCTTTTCCCCTTGGCCATTCCAGTCATAGGTTTCGAGTATCAGAATTGCGAAAATTTTGATGGTTCCTCAACCATTCCTTAACTTCAAACTCCCATATCTCGCGAACGGATTGATGAACTCGAGAAATTCCTATTGCATCTGAAAGCAGAAACTCGCCCGAATAGAATGGTGTGTGTACTTTTCCCCTAGACCATTCCAGTTATTGGTTTCGAGTATCAGACCAGCGAAAATTTTGATGGTTTCTCAACCATTCCTTAACTTCAAACTCCCATATCTCGCGAATGGATTGACGAACTCGAGAAATTCCTGTTGCATCTGAAAGTAGAAACTCGCCCGATTACAATGGTGTGTGTTCTTTTCCCCTAGGTCATTCCAGTTATTGGTTTCGAGTATCAGAATTGCGAAAATTTTGATGGTTTCTCAACCGTTCCTTAACTTCTAAATCCCATATCTCGCGAATGGATTGACGAACTCGAGAAATATCTGTTGCATCTGAAAGTAGAAACTCGCCCCATTACAATGGTGTGTGTACTTTTCCCCTCGGCCATTGTAGTTATTCGTTTCTACCATCAGAATTGCGAAAATATTGATGGTTTCTCAACCGTCTCTTAACTCCATACTCCCATATCTCGCGAATGGATTGACGAACTCGAGAAATTCCTGTTGAATCTGAAAGTAGAAACTCGCCCCATTACAATGGTGTGTGTACTTTTCCCCTAGGCCATTATAGTTATTGGTTTCGAGTATCAGACTTGCGAAAATTTTGATGGTTTCTCAACCATTCCTTAACTTCAAACTCCAATATCTCGCGAATGTAATGACGAACTCGAGAAATTCCTGTTGCATCTGAAAGTAGAAGCTCGCCCGATTACAATGGTATGTGTATTTTTCCCTTGGGAAATTCCAGTTATTGGTTTCGAGAATCAGACTTATGACAATTTTGATGGTTTCTCAACCATTCCTTAACTTCAAACTCCCATATCTCGCGAATGGATTGACGAACTCGAGAAATATCTGTTGCATCTGAAAGTAGAAACTCGCCCCATTACAATGGTGTGTGTACTTTTCCCCTCGGCCATTGTAGTTATTGGTTTCGAGTATCAGACTTGCGAAAATTTTTATGGTTTCTCAACCATTCCTTAAATTCAAACTCCCATATCTCGCGAACGGATTGACGAACTCGAGATATTCCTGTTGCATCTGAAAGTAGAAACTCGCCCGATTACAATGGTGTGTTTACATTTCCCCTAGGCCATTCAAGTTATTGGTTTCGAGTATCAAACTGGCGAAAATTTTGATGGTTTCTCAACCAGTCCTTAACTTCAAACTCCCATATCTCGCGAATGGATTGACGAACTCGAGAAATTCCTGTTGCATCTGAAAGTAGAAACTCGCCCCATTACAATGGTGTGTGTACCTTTCCCCTCGGCCATTGTAGTTATTGGTTTCGAGTATCAGACTTGCGAAAATTTTTATGGTTTCTCAACCATTCCTTAAATTCAAACTCCCATATCTGGCGAACGGATTGACGAACTCGAGATATTTCTGTTGCATCTGAAAGTAGAAACTCGCCCGATTACAATGGTGTGTTTACATTTTCCCTAGGCCATTACAGTTATTGGTTTCGAGTATCAAACTTGCGAAAATTTTGATGGTTTCTCAACCATTCCCTAACTTCAAACTCCCATATCTCGCGAATGGATTGACGATCTCGAGAAATTCCGGTTGCATCTGAAAGTAGAAACTCGCCCGATTACAAAGGTGTGTGTTCTTTTCCCCTAGGCCATTCCAGTCATTGGTTTCGAGTATCAGAATTGCGAAAATTTTGATGGTTCCTCAACCATTCCTTAACTTCAAACTCCCATATCTCGCGAACGGATTGATGAACTCGAGAAATTCCTATTGCATCTGAAAGCAGAAACTCGCCCGAATAGAATGGTGTATGTACTTTTCCCCTAGACCATTCCAGTTATTGGTTTCGAGTATCAGACCAGCGAAAATTTTGATGGTTTCTCAACCATTCCTTAACTTCAAACTCCCATATCTCGCGAATGGATTGACGAACTCGAGAAATTCCTGTTGCATCTGAAAGTAGAAACTCGCCCGATTACAATGGTGTGTGTTCTTTTCCCCTAGGCCATTCCAGTTATTGGTTTCGAGTATCAGAATTGCGAAAATTTGGATGGTTTCTCAACCGTTCCTTAACTTCTAAATCCCATATCTCGCGAATGGATTGACGAACTCGAGAAATATCTGTTGCATCTGAAAGTAGAAACTCGCCCCATTACAATGGTGTGTGTACTTTTCCCCTCGGCCATTGTAGTTATTCGTTTCTAGCATCAGAATTGCGAAAATATTGATGGTTTCTCAACCGTCTCTTAACTCCATACTCCCATATCTCGCGAATGGATTGACGAACTCGAGAAATTCCTGTTGAATCTGAAAGTAGAAACTCGCCCCATTACAATGGTGTGTGTACTTTTCCCCTAGGCCATTATAGTTATTGGTTTCGAGTATCAGACTTGCGAAAATTTTGATGGTTTCTCAACCATTCCTTAACTTCAAACTCCAATATCTCGCGAATGTAATGACGAACTCGAGAAATTCCTGTTGCATCTGAAAGTAGAAGCTCGCCCGATTACAATGGTATGTGTATTTTTCCCTTGGGAAATTCCAGTTATTGGTTTCGAGAATCAGACTTATGACAATTTTGATGGTTTCTCAACCATTCCTTAACTTCAAACTCCCATATCTCGCGAATGGATTGACGAACTCGAGAAATATCTGTTGCATCTGAAAGTAGAAACTCGCCCCATTACAATGGTGTGTGTACTTTTCCCCTCGGCCATTGTAGTTATTGGTTTCGAGTATCAGACTTGCGAAAATTTTTATGGTTTCTCAACCATTCCTTAACTTCAAACTCCCATATCTCGCGAACGGATTGACGAACTCGAGATATTCCTGTTGCATCTGAAAGTAGAAACTCGCCCGATTACAATGGTGTGTTTACATTTCCCCTAGGCCATTCAAGTTATTGGTTTCGAGTATCAAACTGGCGAAAATTTTGATGGTTTCTCAACCAGTCCTTAACTTCAAACTCCCATATCTCGCGAATGGATTGACGAACTCAAGAAATTACAGTTGCATCTGAAGGTAGAAACTCGCCCGATTACAAAGGTGTGTGTTCTTTTCCCCTAGGCCATTCCAGTTATTGGTTTCGAGTATCAGAATTGCGAAAATTTTGATGGTTTCTCAACCGTTCCTTAACTTCTAAATCGCATATCTCGCGAACGGATTGACGAACTCGAGAAATTCCTGTTGCATCTGAAAGTAGAAGCTCGCCCGATTACAATGGTATGTGTATTTTTCCCTTAGGAAATTCCAGTTATTGGTTTCGAGAATCAGACTTATGACAATTTTGATGGTTTCTCAACCATTCCTTAACTTGAAACTCCCATATCTCGCGAATGGATTGACGAACTCGAGAAATTCCTGTTGCATCTGAAAGTAGAAACTCGCCCGATTACAATGGTGTGTGTTCTTTTCCCCTAGGCCATTCCAGTTATTGGTTTCGAGTATCAGAATTGCGAAAATTTTGATGGTTTCTCAACCGTTCCTTAACTTCTAAATCCCATATCTCGCGAACGGATTGACGAACTCGAGAAATTCCTGTAGCATCTGAAAGTAGAAGCTCGCCCGATTACAATGGTATGTGTATTTTTGCCCTAGGCCATAGTAGTTATTGGTTTCGAGTATCAGACTTGCATAATTTTGATGGTTTCTCAACCATTCCTTAACTTCAAACTCCCATATCTCGCGAATGGATTGACGAACTCGAGAAATTCCTGTTGCATCTGAAAGTAGAAACTCGCCCCATTACAATGGTATGTGTACCTTTCCCCGCGGCCATTGTAGTTATTGGTTTCGAGTATCAGACTTGCGAAAATTTTTATGGTTTCTCAACCATTCCTTAAATTCAAACTCCCATATCTCGCGAACGGATTGACGAACTCGAGATATTTCTGTTGCATCTGAAAGTAGAAGCTCGCCCTATTACAATGGTATGTTTATTTTTGCCCTAGGCCATAGTAGTTATTGGTTTCGAGTATCAGACTTGCATAATTTTGATGGTTTCTCAACCATTCCTTAACTTCCAACTCCCATATCTCGCGAATGGATTGACGAACTCGAGAAATTCCTGTTGCATCTGAAAGTAGAAACTCGCCCCATTACAATGGTGTGTGTACCTTTCCCCTCGGCCATTGTAGTTATTGGTTTCGAGTATCAGACTTGCGAAAATTTTTATGGTTTCTCAACCATTCCTTAAATTCAAACTCCCATATCTGGCGAACGGATTGACGAACTCGAGATATTTCTGTTGCATCTGAAAGTAGAAACTCGCCCGATTACAATGGTGTGTTTACATTTTCCCTAGGCCATTACAGTTATTGGTTTCGAGTATCAAACTTGCGAAAATTTTGATGGTTTCTCAACCATTCCCTAACTTCAAACTCCCATATCTCGCGAATGGATTGACGATCTCGAGAAATTCCGGTTGCATCTGAAAGTAGAAACTCGCCCGATTACAAAGGTGTGTGTTCTTTTCCCCTAGGCCATTCCAGTTATTGGTTTCGGGTTTCAGAATTGCGACAACTTTGATGGTTTCTCAACCGTTCCTTAACTTCTAACTCCCATATGTCGCGAACGGATTGACGAACTCGAGAAATTCCTGTTGCATATGAAAGCAAAAACTCGTCCGACCACAACGCTATGTGTATAATTGCCCTAGGAAAAAGTAGTTATTGGTTTCGAGTATCAGACTTCCGAAAATTTTGATGGTTTCTCAAACATTCCTTAACTTCAAACTCCCATATCTCGCGAACGGATTGGCGAACTCGAGAAATTCCTGTTGCATCTGAAAGCAGAAACTCGCCCGATTACTATGGTATGTGTATTTTTGCCCTAGGCCGTAGTAGTTATTGGTTTCGGGTATTAGGCTTGCGAGAGTTTTTATGGTTTCTCAACCATTCCTTAACTTCAAACTACCATATCTCGCGAATGGATTGACGAACTCAAGATATTCCTGTTGCATCTGAAAGCACAAACTCGCCCGATTACAACGGTATGTGTATTTTTGCCCTAGGCCATAGTAGTTATTGGTTTCGAGTATCAGACTAGCATAATTTTGATGGTTTCTCAACCATTCCTTAACTTCAAACTTCCATATCTCGCGAACGGATTGACGAACTCGAGAAATTCCTGTTGCATATGAAAGCAAAAACTCGTCCGACCACAACGCTATGTGTATAATTGCCCTAGGAAAAAGTAGTTATTGGTTTCGAGTATCAGACTTCCGAAAATTTTGATGGTTTCTCAAACATTCCTTAACTTCAAACTCCCATATCTCGCGAACGGATTGGCGAACTCGAGAAATTCCTGTTGCATCTGAAAGCAGAAACTCGCCCGATTACTATGGTATGTGTATTTTTGCCCTAGGCCGTAGTAGTTATTGGTTTCGGGTATTAGGCTTGCGAGAGTTTTTATGGTTTCTCAACCATTCCTTAACTTCAAACTACCATATCTCGCGAATGGATTGACGAACTCAAGATATTCCTGTTGCATCTGAAAGCACAAACTCGCCCGATTACAACGGTATGTGTATTTTTGCCCTAGGCCATAGTAGTTATTGGTTTCGAGTATCAGACTAGCATAATTTTGATGGTTTCTCAACCATTCCTTAACTTCAAACTTCCATATCTCGCGAACGGATTGACGAACTCGAGAAATTCCTGTTGCATATGAAAGCAAAAACTCGTACGACCACAACGCTATGTGTATAATTGCCCTAGGAAATAGTAGTTATTGGTTTCGAGTATCAGACTTGCGAAAATTTTGATGGTTTCTCAACCATTCCTTAAATTCAAACTCCGATATCTCGCGAATGGATTGACGAACTGGAGAAATTCCTGTTGCATCTGAAAGTAGAAACTCGCCCGATTACAATGGTGCGTGTACTTTTCCCCTGGGCCATTCTAGTCATTGGTTTCGAGTATCAGGCTTGCGAAAATTTTGATGGTTTCTCAACCATTCCTTAACTTCAAACTCCCATATCTCGCGAATGGATTGACGAACTTGAGAAATTCCTGTTGCATCTGAAAGTAGAAACTCGCCCGATTACAATGGTATGTGTATTTTTGCCCTAGGCCATAGTAGTTATTGGTTTCGAGTATCAAACTTGCGAAAATTTTGATGGCTTCTCAACCATTCCTTAACTTCACACTCCCATATCTCGCGAACGGATAGACGCACTCGAGAAATTCCTGTTGCATCTGAAAGTAGAAGCTCGACCGATTACAATGGTATGTGTATTTTTGCCCTAGGCGATAGTAGTTATTGGTTTCGAGTATCAGACTTGCGAAAATTTTGATGGTTTCTCAACCATTCCTTAATTTCGAACTACCATATCTCGCGAACGGATTGACGAACTCGAGATTTTAACTGTTCCAACTGAAAGCAGAAACTCGCCCGATTACAACGGTATGTGTATTTTTGCCCTAGGCCATAGTAGTTATTGGTTTCGAGTATCAGACTTGCATAATTTTGATGGTTTCTCAACCATTCCTTAACTTCAAACTTCCATATCTCGCGAACGGATTGACGAACTCGAGAAATTCCTGTTGCATATGAAAGCAAAAACTCGCCCGACCACAACGCCATGTGTATAATTGCCCTAGGCCATAGTAGTTATTGGTTTCGAGTATCAGACTTGCGAGAGTTTTTATGGTTTCTCAACCATTCCTTAACTTCAAACTACCATATCTCGCGAACGGATTGACGAACTCAAGATATTCCTGTTGCATCTGAAAGCACAAACTCGCCCGATTACAACGGTATGTGTATTTTTGCCCTAGGCCATAGTAGTTATTGGTTTCGAGTATCAGACTTGCGAAAATTTTGATGGTTTCTCAACCATTCCTTAAATTCAAACTCCGATATCTCGCGAACGGATTGACGAACTGGAGAAATTCCTGTTGCATCTGAAAGTAGAAACTCGCCCGATTACAATGGTGCGTGTACTTTTCCCCTGGGCCATTCTTGTCATTGGTTTCGAGTATCAGGCTTGCGAAAATTTTGATGGTTTCTCAACCATTCCTTAACTTCAAACTACCATATCTCGCGAACGGATTGACGAACTCAAGATATTCCTGTTGCATCTGAAAGCACAAACTCGCCCGATTACAACGGTATGTGTATTTTTGCCCTAGGCCATAGTAGTTATTGGTTTCGAGTATCAGACTGGCGAAAATTTTGATGGTTTTTCAACCATTCCTTAACTTCAAACTCCGATATCTCGCGAACGGATTGACGAAATCGAGTAATTCCTGTTGCATCTGAAAGTAGAAACTCGCCCGATTACAATGGTGTGTGTACTTTCTCCCTGGGCCATTCCAGTAATTGGTTTGGATTATCAGACTTGCGAAAATTTTGATGTTTTCTCAACCATTCCGTAACTTCAAACTCCCATTTCTCGCGAACGGATTGACGAACTCGAGAAATTCCTGTTGCATCTGAAAGCAGAAACTCGCCCGATCACGACGGTATGTGTATTTTTGCCCTAGGCAACAGTAGTTACTGGTTTCGAGTATCAGACTTGCGAAAATTTTGGTGGTTTCAGAACCATTCCTTAATTTCAAACTCCCATATCTCGCGAACGGATTGGCGAACTCGAGAAGTTCCTGGTGCATCTGGAAGCAGAAACTCGCCCGATTACAATGGTATGTGTATTTTTGCCCTAGGCAATAGTAGTTATTGGTTGCTAGTATCAGACTTGCGAAAATTTTGATGGTTTCTCAACCACTCCTTAACTTCAAACTTCCATATCTCGCGAACGGATTGACGAACTCGAGAAATTCCTGTTGCATCTGAAAGTGGAAACTCGCCCGATTACAAAGGTGTGTGTACTTTTCCCCTAGGCCATTCCAGTTATAGGTTTCGAGTATCAGCCTTGCGAAAATTTGGTGGTTTCTCAACCATTCCTTGACTTCGAATTCCCACATCTCGCGAACGGATTGACGAACTCGAGAAATTCCTGTTGCATCTGAAAGTGGAAACTCGCCCGATCACAACGGTATGTGTACTTTTCCCCTAGGCCATTCCAGTCATTGGTTTCGAGGATTAAACTTGCGAAAATTTTGATGGTTTCTCAACCATTCCTTAACTTCACACTCCCATATCTCGCGAACGGATTGGCGAACTCGAGAAATTCCTGTTGCATCTGAAAGCACAAACTCGCCCGATTACAACGGTATGTGTATTTTTGCCCTAGGCCATAGTAGTTATTGGTTTCGAGTATCAGACTTGCGAAAATTTTGATGGTTTCTCAAACATTCCTTAACTTCAAACTCCGATATCTCGCGAACCGATTGACGAAATCGAGACATTCCTGTTGCATCTGAAAGTAGAACCTCGCCCGATTACAATGGTGTGTGTACTTTTCCCTTAGGCCGCTCCAGGTATTGGTTTCGAGAATCAGACTTGCGAAAATTTTGATGGTTTCTCAACCATTCCTTAACTTCAAACTCCCATATCTCGCGATCGGATTGACGAACTCGAGAAATTCCTGTTGCATATGAAAGCAGAAAGTCGCCCGACTACAACGCTATGTGTATAATTGCCCTAGGAAATAGTAGTTATTGGTTTCGATTATCAGACTTGAGAAAATTTTGATGCATTATCAACCATTCCTTAACTACAAACTCCCATATCTCGCGAACGGATTGGCGAACTCGAGAAATTCCTTTTGCATCTGGAAGCAGAAACTCGCCCGATTACAATGGTATGTGTATTTTTGCCCTAGGCCATAGTAGTTATTGGTTTCGAGTGTCAGACTTGCGAAAATTTTGATGGTTTCTCAACCATTCCTTGACTTCAAACTACCATATCTCGCGAACGGATTGACGAACTCGAGATATTCCTGTTGCATCTGAAAGTAGAAGCTCGCCCGATTACAATGGTGTGTGTACTTTTACCCTAGGCCATTCCAGGTATTGGTTTCGAGTATCAGACCAGCGAAAATTTTGATGGTTTATCAAACATTCCTTAACTTCAAACTCCCATATCTCGCGAACGGATTGACGAACTCGAGATATTCCTGTTGCATCTGAAAGTAGAAGCTCGCCCGATTACAATGGTGTGTGTACTTTTACCCTAGGCCATTCCAGTTATTGGTTTCGTGTATCAGACTTGCGAGAGTTTTTATGGTTTCTCAACCATTCCTTGACTTCAAAGTACCATATCTCGCGAACGGATTGACGAACTGGAGAAATTCCTGTTGCATCTGAAAGTAGAAACTCGCCCGATTACAATGGTGCGTGTACTTTTCCCCTGGGCCATTGTAGTCATTGGTTTCGAGTATCAAACTTGCGAAAATTTTGATGGTTTCTCAACCATTCCTTAACTTCACACTCCCATATCTCGCGAACGGATTGACGAACTCGAGAAATTCCTGTTGCATCTGAAAGTAGAAGCTCGCCCGATTACAATGGTATGTGTATTTTTGCCCTAGGCCATAGTAGTTATTGGTTTCGAGTATCAGACTTGCGAAAATTGTGATGGTTTCTCAACCGTTACTTAACTTCAAACTCCCATATCTCGCGAACGGATTGACGAACTCGAGAAATTCATGTTGCATCAGAAAGTAGAAACTCGCCCCATTACAATGGTGTGTGTACTTTTCCCGTAGGCAATTCCAGTTATTCGTTTCGAGTATCGGACTTGCGAAAATTTTAATGGTTTCTCAACCATTCCTTATCTTCAAACTCCCATGTCTCGCGAACGGATTGACGAACTCGAGAAATTCCTATTGCATCTGAAAGTAGAAACTCGCCCGATTACAAAGGTATGTGCATTCTTCCCCTAGGCCATGGTAGATATTGGCTTCGAGTATCAGACTTGCGAAAATTGTGATGGTTTCTCAACCGTTACTTAACTTCAAACTCCCATATCTCGCGAACGGATTGACGAACTCGAGAAATTCATGTTGCATCTGAAAGTAGAAACTCGCCCCATTACAATGGTGTGTGTACTTTCCCCCTAGGCCATTCCAGTTATTGGTTTCGCGTATCAGTTTTGCGAAAATTTTGATGGTTTCTCAACCGTTCCTTAATGTCAAACTCCCATATCTCGCGAACGATTGACGAGCTCGAGAAATTCCTGTTGCATCTGAAAGTATAAACTCGACCGATTACAAAGGTATGTGTATTTTTCGCCTGGGGCTTTGTGGTTACTGGTTTCGAGTATCAGACTTGCGAAAATTTTGATGGTTTCTCAAGTATTCCTTAACTTCAAACTCCCATATCTCGCGAACGGATTGACGAACTCGAGAAATTCATGTTGCATCTGAAAGCAGAAACTCGTCCGATTACAACGGTTTGTGTATTTTTGCCCTAGGCCATAGTAGTCATTGGTTTCGAGTATCAGAATTGCGAAAATTGTGATGGTCTCTCAACCATTCCTTAACTTCAAACTCCCATATCTCGCGAACGGATTGATGAACTCGAGGAATTCCTGTTGCATCTGAAAGTAGAAACTAGCTCCATTACAATGGTGTGTGCACTTTTCCCCTAGGCCATTCCAGTTACTGGTTTCGAGTATCAGACTTGCGAAAATTATGATGGTTTCTCAAACGTTCCTTAATTTCAAACTTCCATATCTCGCGAACGGATTGACGAACTCGAGAAATTCCTGTTGCATCTGAAAGCAGAAACTCGTCCGATTACAAAGGTATGTGCATTTTTCCCCTAGGCCATAGTTGTTATTGGTTTCGAGTATCAGACTTGCGAAAATTTTGATGGTTTGTCAACCATTCCTTAACTTCCAACTCCCATATCTCGCGAACGGATTGACGAACACGAGAATTCCCTATTGCATCTGAAAGCAGAAACTCGCCCGATTACAACGGTATGTGTATTTTTGCCCTAGGCCATAGTTGTTATTGGATTCGAGTATCAGACTTGCGAAAATTTTGATGATTTCTCAACCATTCCTTAACTTCAAACTCCCATATCTCGCGAACGGATTGACGAACTCGAGAAATTCCGGTTGCATGTGAAAGTAGAAAGTCGCCCGATTTCAGCGGTATGTGTATTTTTCCCCTAGACCTTTGTAGTTATTTGTTTCGAGTATCAGACTTGCGAAAATTTTGATGGTTTCTCAACCATTCCTTAACTTCAAACCCCCATTTCTCGCGAACGGATTGACGAACTCGAGAAATTCCTGTTGTATCTGAAAGTAGAAACTCGCCCGATTACAATGGTGTGTGTACTTTCTCCCTGGGCCATTCCAGTAATTGGTTTGGATTATCAGACTTGCGAAAATTTTGATGTTTTCTCAACCATTCCGTAACTTCAAACTCCCATTTCTCGCGAACGGATTGACGAACTCGAGAAATTCCTGTTGCATCTGAAAGCAGAAACTCGCCCGATCACGACGGTATGTGTATTTTTGCCCTAGGCAACAGTAGTTACTGGTTTCGAGTATCAGACTTGCGAAAATTTTGGTGGTTTCAGAACCATTCCTTAATTTCAAACTCCCATATCTCGCGAACGGATTGGCGAACTCGAGAAGTTCCTGGTGCATCTGGAAGCAGAAACTCGCCCGATTACAATGGTATGTGTATTTTTGCCCTAGGCAATAGTAGTTATTGGTTGCTAGTATCAGACTTGCGAAAATTTTGATGGTTTCTCAACCACTCCTTAACTTCAAACTTCCATATCTCGCGAACGGATTGACGAACTCGAGAAATTCCTGTTGCATCTGAAAGTGGAAACTC